>NC_133387.1:94447170-94750200 GCF_047511655.1 Castor canadensis
CCAGAACATAACTTCCCTTTGGCCTTAAAGACCCTCAGAAAACTTAAGGTCCCTTTGTTGTCATGTCTTTCCCAGTAGCTGGTGATGCCTGCATACTTCGACCCTTCAAGATAAAAGCACTTTGAGCTCTTTCCTCAGGAGGGTTTTAGGCTAGTGCCAGCTGAAGGTCACAGCTAGGTCTGAGGAGGGATCACCTAATTCAGGTACAGCCTTTTCTGTACCTTTGCTTTTCAGCCCAGAAAACCAGGAACCCTGACAGGCCTCTGTGGAGACTGTCCACCAACCCCTTTTACCTCAGCACACAGCTAGACTACATTTCCCATCCTCCCCTTTGGCAGGATGTGATCATGTGACTAAGTTTAGCTGAAGGGAACATGGGAAGAATTAATGGTTACCTCCTACACCTGATTTAGATAACCCACCCAAGTAACCCTACATTCTTTTACGTGACCCCTGCCTGCTGGATGTACGTGCTGATGGATACCTTAGTAGCCCTTTGTGAAATGTGGCAGAAATATAGTTGAATTTCTGAAATTCTGTGTGGAGCAATGCCCTTCCCTTTGACCTTTGCTGCCAACTGCATTTTAATTAAGCAAGCAATAAACTTCTGTTTTGTTAAGGCTACTGATATTTTTGGAGTTTACACAGATGGTAGTGTTTCCTTATCTAAAGCAGAAATTGGTGCCTTATATGCAACACTGCCTTAATAAAAACCTTAAACATGTAGCACTGGCTAAGCAGGCAAGCAGCAGGTGGCAAGAAATATGGGACACTGGTGATCCATTTGTTGGAAATGCCAAGTCTGATGCCTGGGAAGGCAGAATGTGAACCTACTGAGTCTTGAGCCCAAAGAGATGAGGTTGGTAAACAGAATGCTGATAGTGTGTATTGATTGTTTCCAGCTATGTTCAGGAAGAAATTGGAAAAAAGAAATGAGCTCAGGTAAGAGTTGGTTGACTTATCAAAAATAAAATGGAGTTAAAGTCACCAAATTTGGGATCTTATAGTGTTACAAACACCAACTGCCAAAGGAAAAAGCAAGCAGAACATTAAAGTAAACTTGAGCCTTTTCTAATTGTGCATATCCCAGCCAATAAAGATGGCTCTGATCCTCATATTAAGCTGTAATACTTGGAAGTTTCAACCATATAATGTTCTTAAAAATTAATCCTATAGACAAAGATCAGACTAAGGCTGTACTCTGCCACCTATGGCTCTGATGGTTGAAGGCTCATTTCCATTAAGTTGAGAGATGGATTAGATGAGAAATCAAAGAAAAAAAAACTTGGATCTGAGCATTATATTAAGAAAGACTTTTCTTTTACTCTGGTTGCGAATGTATAAGATTGATTGGAAGCAAATAGATGAGAAGCCTTCTAAGTTTTTGAGGAATTCTTGCAAAATAAACCATAACCCATGAGATTTATATGTATTAACAATACTTAAAACTACCACATTTTTATAATTTTACTGAATCTGACAGTGGGAAATTATATCTAACTGAAATTTAAACATGTACTTTCCTGTGCTGGGAGAGTGGCTCAAGCAGTAAGAGCGCCTGCCTAGCAAATGTGAGGCCCTGAGTTCAAACATGTACTTTCCTGATGATCAGTGAGGTTGTGGGTCTTATTTTTTTTTTAGCCATTCCTCTTTCCCTTTCTATGAAATGCCTGCTCATGGTTTGCCAATTTTTAAAATGTATTTGTCTTAAAAAAAAATCTTTTAAAATTGATTTTCAGTTCTTCATCTATTCTGTGCACTAATATTTTTCCAGGTATATATGTTCCAAATAGCTTCTCTCAGTTTGTGAACCGATTTTTTAAATGTTAACAGAGTCAAATTAATGCATTTTTCTTTTATAATTTAATGTATCATGGATCTTGTTTAAGAAATCCTTCCTTCCCAAGTGTCATAAAGCTATCATCTAACGTTTATTTTAAAAATCTTATTTTTCACATTTAAGTCTTTAGTTTTCCTGGAATTAGTTTTTGCCTATGGATTGAGATAAAGATCCAATTTCGTTTCTTTCTATGATCTCCTGACATATATCGAGTTTGTCTAGATGTATCAGTCTGTTTGGGGGCGTTTTATTTCCTGTTTGCTGTACCGTGCCATTACCACCTTCTAGTGACCACTTTGACTTGACATTGTAGTAAATGTTAGTACTTGGTCAGCACACCTCTTCTACCTGTTCTGCTTCTCCAGGAATAATTGGGCCTTCTTGGCTCTTGAATTTTTCTGTATATCTAAAAGCAGTTTATGAGGTTCAATACAGTGCTTGAATTCACTTTGGATTGGAATTGTTTTAACTTGTAGATCAGCTGGCAGCATTATCACCTTTATGATACTGAATCTTATTCAATAGCATGTAAATACATGATATCCACAAACATGTTATAATCGTCATTACTTGTATCTTTATGTTTTTCTTGCATGTATTTTGTTAAGTGTAGTTATTCCTGGAGAAGTCATTTTACCCACAGTTCCTGATGAAGAAGCTGATATTGAGGGCAGTTAATGGGCTTCTTATAAAGTAAAAGGATTCTACTCCAGTTCCTAATCCATGGCTTTTTTTCCTCCAACCTATTCTGCCTCATTTAATTTGAAACATGCAATTCAGATATAGCATGGATCACATCGCACCTGCCAGGTCAGAAACACCTAGTTCTTGTCAGATATGCTGTACTGTGTCCCTTCCATGAGTGCCTCTCCCGAATCTGTCCTTATAATCGCACTGGTTTTAAGAGCAGGCACTTCTGGATATCAGGAGCGTGCTTGTTTATGAAGATAATGTGCAACATGGAAAACCTGATATACCTTACTCTTGTTTTGGGGAAAGTCTTTATGTCAGTTGTGAAGCAGTTCAGTTTTTTTTTTTTTTTCAGGACATCTTTTCAGTGTGAAAAAATAGACGCTTTTGTCAGCAAGAAGAATGGTTCTTACAGTAAGGATGGATTAAATTTTGCAGCCATGTTTACAAAGTGAGCTTCTGTTCACACTAATCCTAGCTAATGTCCTCTTGTTGATGAGCAATAATCTTGGCATGCCAACACCACTGGAGATCCTATTTACTGCACAACTCCAGAGATGCTTGACTGCTCTGACAGATAGGAAATCAGGAGAGTTCCATTTTGTGAATAAGACACAGACAGAGATGATCTTTTGAGAATACCAGCTGGCCTCATTCCAAAAGAAGGTCATAGATGGTCATAAAAGATGGAGCCAACTAAAAATGGTATGACGGAGATACAAAATTGTATTACAGAGTAAAAAGGGACCTTTGGGGAAGGGCAATGTCATACTATATATCACTGGACACAAATCCCTAAATGACTTTGTACCATTTCAGTATTAGAGGTTGAAGGAGCCCAAGAGTGCCAGGACTGGAAAATGTAACAGAAGGGAGATATGGGGGACTTTGGATAGAAACAGGAGCTCAACCGCAGTGAGTGGGGGCTCCTGCTGAGGAAGTGGGTCGGTAGCTGACAGAATGTGGAAAATTTCTGTCACCCCAAGCCTCCAGTCATCTCTGCTCTATTCACTCTTGTGAGTGGTGAAAATGATGCGGGCTCCACAGCTGGTTGGGTGAGGAGTGAAGGGAGCAGAAGAGCTGTACGAGTGAGACAAGGAGGGTAAGAGACCAGAGGGACAGACATGGAGAAGCTCACTGGTCTCCTGCAATGAGCAGAAATCATGGGACAAGTGTGGACACCAATGTGATTTAAATCCAAAAGTACAGCAAAACCTCAGCTACCTCAACAGAATTAGGCCCTGAACCTACCGGTCATGATGCATCTTTTAGATTTCAAAATATATCAACATAGAACTACCATATGTTCTGGCTATACCACTCTTGGACATATACCTATAGGAATGCAAGTCAGGATATAATAGAGACACCTGTACACCCATTGTGTTTATTGTAGCACTATACACAATAGCCAAGCTATGGAGTTAAGCTAGATGCTCATCAACAGATAAATGGATGAAGAAAATGTATATATATATACATATATATATATATACATATGTATATATATATACAATGGAGTATTATTCAGCCATAAAGAAGAATGAAAGTGTGTCATCTGCAGGAAAATGGATGGAACTGAAGATCATAATGCTACACAAAAAAAAAAGTCATGTCCAGAAAATAAATATTGCATGTTTTCTTGCATATGCAGAATCTAGACATAAAAAATATGTTTACAACATGAATGTGAACATAGGACTGGCTGGGAAGGGTTGAGTAGAAGAGGGGAGAGCAAAAAGAGGAGGGTCATGGGGATGAGTGATATAGAAAAGTACATATGTCTATGTATGAAAACAGCATCATGAAGCAGTCAACATCATAAAAGATGGGAATCAGAGATAAGAAAGAGCAATAGAGGGGGTTAATTCGATGAAACTATGATATGCATGTATGGAAATATCACAGTGAAGCCCCTTTTTTCAGTTAATATACACACTTAATAGTAAAACATTTTTACAGTTAACAGTAAAACATTAAAAAAAAACTATATCAAAACAAAAGCTTCAGGAGATGAGACTGGGAGAGTGCACAGATAGCAAAGCTCTGGCAAGGGTGACATGAGGGGGCTGCCATGCCAAAGACTTTGGATTTTAATAAAAAACAAGTTTTAAATTTTTTGACGTCTTCTTTCATTCACTACCTCTTTTTGTTTTTTTTTTACAACGTTCTTCCTCATGGGAGGCAGCCTGATTTAGGTGGAGGGCATGAGCTGCCTGTCAGTCATGTGTGCATTTGAATCCCAGTCCTGTTACATGCTACCTGTAGAAACAAGCAAATTGCTTGACCTTTGAGCGTGTCATTATCTGTAAAATACCAGTGCGGAGGCTGGGCAAAAGGAAAGGAGATAGCAAACAGAAATAGAAAGGTCCTAGTGTCGTGCCTGCCTGTGGTCAGGAACCATGCTATGTATGCACCTGTCATTCCCAGCCTCTGTACCACTCCTGATGTGCAGCAGAACTGAAGTGAAATCCGGTGAAGACACTAAGACTTACATGCCTCTGTCTCTCCTCATTCTCCTAGGGGAAGACACATGGGTTACGTTTACATGAGCCCACCAATCTCTGTGAATCCTCTTGACTGTTTCACACCACATGGTGAAAAGGAGCTCGAAGAGGGGTCAAATAAGCTCAGTCTTTGTCTAATACCGGTCTTAGCTCTGAGTTTGTAAAAGGGGAGACTTAGAGAACACTTAGTCTAGCCCTTCATGTTAACCCCTTGGAGCCCAGAGAGGTCACATGACTTAGAAGGTGGCCCAGCCCTTGGCGGTGCATCTGGGACAGAAAGCAGCTCTTTTTAATTCCAGATACCTTGTGTTGTGGCTTGTGGCCCTTGTCTGAGTGTGTGTGGCTGTGTGCATATGTGTAAGTGTGAGCTTGGGGGTTAGAAGGTGTGTGTATTTGTATGTATTTTGTATGTCTGGGCCTGTGGGGTAGGGCCCATGTGTGAAAGGAACAGGAGGAAACATGAAACCTAAGCAGAGCCAACCTCACTCTACAGACCTGGCTTATTACAGCAAGTACAGAACCAGGACCCTTTCTCCTCCTTCTGGACTGCTAGTTTGCTGTTTCTTCTCCAGGGTGACCTGAGTCAGGTCCAGTCACCTTGTCAGGGAAGCAGCGCCGGCCTCTGGGTCTCAGAACTCTTGCATAGGAAGTGCTCTGTATCCAGGTTCACCAAAAAGGAACTTGGGGAAGGGTCCCTAATGGCCTATGTCAGCCGAATTGGTGGGTCAGAGACAGCATGTGGACCATGCCTTGCCTGGCTTAGGGCCCAGGACAGATCTGTGGACAGATGGTAGATCTACCGATCTCTAAACTCAAGCCAAATAAGAAAGTCCCTCCCCGTGCTGGCTGAATGTATGTTGTCTTCCTCCAACAGTCTCTCACACATCTCCCAGAAAACCATAAGACTGGGGTGGCTCTCCAGCCTGCCTCAAAGCTGCTTCGAGGATGGTCTGCCAGCACAGCCTGGCCAGAACCACGTTGCTCCCTTCCTTCTCCCAATTTTCAGGGAGGCCAAATGGAAGACAGAGCCTGCCAGGGCAGCCTTTGGTGGGTCTGGTCTGTTGGCTGGGTCCTGATTTAACCAAGCAGGTTTGTGTTTAATGATGTAGCCTTGACCATCCAGGAAGTCCCAACTCACTTCTGCTGCAGGAGCCAAATGAACCAAGAGTTGGGAGCTGCAGAGTGGAGACTTACCTGAGCAGTTGGAAATCACAGTCTCTTGGACTTTGCTTTTAATCCAAATAGTTCGGATCACAATGCCATAGATGACGCTGTAGAAAGGACCAAAAGGAATGTTAAGGAATGTTAAAATGGCTGCTGGGTCCCTACTGTGAGGATTAGGCAGACACTCCCACTCCCTGAGGGTGAGGGCCAGAGGGAGGGGCCTCTAACTTCCCCTGCTCCCTGTACTTGCATAGCTGGAGGAAACACAAGATCAATTGGATATAGTCACTTGTTTCTTAGTTGAGGACCTGGGGAAGTTAAGTAATCCATGTACTTTGAGATACAACAGTGATTAGACTCCAAATACAGGCTTTGCAGGCAGAAAGACCTAGGTTTTCTCTACTGTGTATTTGTTGTATGACCTTGACTTTGGAGTCTGGGGTTTGTGTGCGCGTGTGTGGTGCTGCAGATGGAACCCAGGTCCTGTGCATGCTATGCAAGCATCTACCACTTAGCTACATCCCTAGGCCTTGGTTTTTTGATACATAGTCTTGCTATGTAGCTCAGGCTGGCCTCAATCTTAGGATCCTTCTGCCTCAGCCTCCCCAGTGCTGGGATTACAGATGTGTACCACCACACCTGATTAACTTTGGAAAATAAGGAAGATGGCCTTTGTGTTCTTGCCTTCATGTGATCCAAGGACAGGACAGGGATCCAATTAATCCCTGTCTAGACCCTTTGATCTATAGAAACTGACATAATAGATATATATTGCTTCTGATCAATCTGATGTGGTATGTGTGTTATGGTTTGGATATGAAATGTTCCCCACAGGCTCATGTATTGAATGCCTGATCTCCAGCTGGGTGGTGGTTCTGGAAACTTTAGGAGATGGGACATAGGTGAAGGATGTATGTCACTAGGGAAGGGCATTTAGGTTACCTTATCCCTGGTCCCTTCCTGTGTTTCTCTCTGCTCCTGGCTGCTATGAGGTGAAGAAACTCCTCTACCTCATGTTCCTGCTACCAGGATGCCGTGCCTTGGATGAGCTCAGAAACATGAAGCCAAGTGACCATGAACTGAACCCTCTGTAACCATGAGCCCACATACATCTTCCTCCTACAAGTTGTTCTCTTGGGTATTCTGGTCACAGCGATGCAGTCAGATGAACACAGCATTGATTACATAGAGCAGGGTGCCAGCTTCTGGGATTCTAGTGGCCTCAATGAAATTAATTAATTTAAGAAACTGGGGGACCTTGGAAAAGATCCTTCTGCATTGAAGCCTCTGATGACACCTCCTTTCCCCAAAGCCCTAGCTAGCACCGTGATGGCCATGGTGCTCAAATCGGGATCCAATTAAGCCCTGTCCAGACCCTTGCCCTATAGAAATTGACATAATATATGTATAGCATTTTAAGTCACTAGGCTTGTGATAATTTGTTGTACAGCTATTGATAATAATACAGTGAGCGTCAGTTGATACTCTGTAAAATGCAGTCAACGATACACAGCTCTTGAATTTCTGAATGTCAAATGTGACAATATCTCAAGTGCCAAGCACAGTACTTGAAAATCATGAAGACCAAAAGTGAAATTTCCTTTCTCTGTCTCCCTCTCCCACACATACACACACCTATTTTCACATCCTATCACACTTAGTGTTGGATGATACAACCTGTACCTAACAGGTTTATACCATCAGCATGTATTGTATTGTTTCTCCTTTGATGAATATACAAACTTAGACTCTTTTTAATATTTTTTAACATGTAAAATTTATTAAGTACCTCAACTAAAAACTTAGGGACAAAGCATGGCTTTATTTGAAAACTGCATAATCTTTCCTCTTGAGAATCACTAGTTAAAAAAAGTCAGAGCTCCAGTTTGTAGCAGCTGACAAAGCACTAATTGCTTTTAATGATCTTTAGACTATAACTTAATTAATGACTGAGTTAAAACCCTCTATTCCTTATTGTCTCTTCCCATTCCTTGCTCAGCAAACTCCTCTGAGGGCTCCAGGGAATCTTGGGGCCTTTTTGGAGCATTCCTTTCCTTCATATATTCCTGATCAGGGACTTTTCTGGCGTTTATATGTCTTCATTAAAGAAAAAAATGAGAAAAAAAGTTAGTGCATCTACTCTTCACCCTACATTAAATATTTGTTAGATCAGGGAAAAAGTCATTTCCCAAGCAAATGAGATACAAAGAAAGTTTCCAACTACCACGGAACATTAATGGGACCTGGCAATTATAATCCTAGTATTTAATTGATCTGTAATTCAAATACTTACTATCAACCATATATACAATGGAAAAGTTATAAAAGTTCTTATGTGATAGAGTTTGGTCCCAAGTCATCCTCTATTTTTGGACCAATCAGAAATGCCTGGCAGAGAGTAAGGATAACTTGCTATTTATGGAACTAAGAAAAATGGAAGTCCTGGAGGACATAGTTCATTGGCACTGCAGCTGATGGATTTCCAAGGCAAAGAAAAGTAAATGGATGTCCTTAGCAACACCCAGTACCACTGAGTTAGTTCACAGATTTTTCTCAGACTACCAGAAGAGGAAGTGACTTTAAAGCCTTTAGCGGTTCACATGAATTCACTGATATTTGGGGCTAGCAGGTATGAACTGTTGGGTATCAGTCAGGATCCTTTGGTGACAAGTTACATAAAACTCCAAACTCAAATTGTCTTATGCAGTTAGAATATTTATTATCTCCCATAACTGCAACTTCTAAGGCAGGGCTCACTGAATTTTAAGAAACCTGGGTTCCTTCCATGTCTCCCCTTCTTTTCAGTATTGCTGATGGTTTCAGGGATCACTTACACAGCAATGGAGGAAGAGAGCTTCCTTTCCTTTCTTAAGAGTGGGAAATTCTTTTCCAAAGTGCTCCAAAAGACATTCTCTTGCATCTCATTGGACAGAACTCGATTATTCTCCTGAACCATTTACACGCCAAGGGGAAGAGTTGCCTTGGCAGCTAGGAGAGGAAGTGGAATGGGTTTTGGAAATTCAACCACAAACATCCACCACCAGCCATCCACATAATGCCTTTTCCAAGACATATCTCTCACTATCTCTTGGGTAACAATATATAGGATGTTACTTCTTTTTCTGATGTGATGAGTGGACTCAGGCCCCAACATTCTCCTTAGCCTTGGACCTCTTGCCCATGGATGGTGGTAGCCAGTCCCTGGGGCACTTTTACCCACCACAGATTTGCACTCCACGAGGGACCAACCCAGCATGGAACTTTTTCATGGTCTGAGCCTTATCTCCCAAGCAAAATAGATTTTTGATGCATATCACAAATCAGCACTCCATGACTAATGTGCATTTTCCCACTTATTCCTTGGCAATTGTTGGCCACAAATCTTTTCTGCCTATACCTTTTTCTCACAGAGATAAAAATGATAGGAGGGTGAGAAATCAATTAGGTCACAAGAAAATAGGCATAGCTAAAGTGAAGCAATTACACCAGGGCTAATCAGCTCCCCTGCAACAATTAGACAGTTCTGTCAGTGAATTTTGAAACCACAGGAGTTGTTTTCACCCAGAAAAGCAGTGCATTGCCTTTGCTGTCAGTCACTATGACTTCAAGTCCTGGGAGCCTTATTTAGGTGAAGATGGAAGAGCGACATCTTTATTCATACACAGCTCTCAAGAGAGTTTGCCACAGATGACACAAATGCCTCCCCTCCTCTCTCTTTCCTCCATCCCCGTCATCCTACCTCCTTTCTCTCTTTTCTTTGTTTCATCTTTCCTGCCACATATACTTATGGATGAATTAACATGTGACAAAAATTGATCTAGGCATTATATAAGCAAGAAATTCCTATATTAGGGTTTATGCATGTTGTGTGTGTGTGTGTGTGTGTGTGTGTGTGTGTGTGTGTGTGTAGGGAGAGAGAAAGAGACAGGAAGAGAGAGACAGACAGAAAGAGAGGTATGACCCTTAGATATGACAGAGATGAAACTGCAGCAACTATATCAGGAACTAATTATAAAACAAATTCCACACAAAATCCCACTTGGGCCTGGTTTTAGTTCAAGAGATGGAGGATGTCTTGTCCTCCGGAGAGGACACTCCCTTTCTTTGCCCATGGAGGAGTGAAGATAATGGATGAGCATGGGGCTCCTTGTCAGGTAGAGATGCTTCAGAGATGTTCAAGGACAAGGAAGGTCAATGACATTTTGTAGTTCCTCTGTGGCTGGAAGCAAGGAGCAGGAATTTAAGGAGACCTTAGTTTGAGTGAAATCAAATTTATTATTTCACTTTTGAAATCATTTCTCTTAATTAACAAACAAATTGTAATTTGCCTTTCCAAGGGCTCTAAAAACACAAAGATAGGTGTGAGCAAGTTGCAGGAGAGTCCAGGTGTTAAAGCAGCTGGAATTAAGGCAGAAAAGACATTTCAGACAGTGAAAGACTGATGGAAGATCTGTCCAGACATAGGACATTGTGACCTCTGTGTGACATTTTGTGCCTTCACAGCTACGTGTGAGCAGAGGCCTTGATGGAGTAGATTTCTGGAGCAGATGGGAAATCAATGAAGAGGGAAGCCTGGACCCACTGCCACTGAAACAGCTCCTCCCAAATGTTTTCTTCACACTGCATCTGCCCCTTGTCCCTTTCAATGCTGCTGTTGTCTCTACGACTTGCCTTTGGCTGGATGTCTAAAAAGTTCCATCTTTCTTTCCGGCCATCTCCCATGTTCGACATGATGGGGTGTGGAGGGAGTTAAGTTGGAATAAAATGCAGATGTTAACTTGTACATTCAGTAGCAACGTTTGGACAACATCCATTCTTGGAAGGGCTACAGGTGTAGCTATTGGGGTCATGCTTTCTCTGCCTGCTCCACCTCAGAGGAGCCATTGGTGAGCTTTCATCCCTGAGTACTCCTGTGGACTATGCAGCATTTTAAGAGACTGAAAATGAGCAATGAGTACAAAAAGGTGATTCCTATGATACCAGGAACCACTTGAAAAATAGTCAAGAAGTTTAATAATTAAATAAATGCATATTAAAACAATGAGGTACATTTTCCTAACCTTATAGTTTGGGAAAGATTCAATAAGGAAATGCTACTGTCTTCCATTGGGCTGGGGGAGGGAAACCAAGAGCCCTCTTCCACTGTTGTCTAGAGCACACCTCTGCTAGAAAGCAGTATGTGAAGAGGCCTCTGAAGACTTAAAATGAGCATCATGTTTGATCCATAAATTCCACTAGATGAATTCCAAGAGAATATTCAGAGACACATGTACAATTAGAACCATAAGGATTTCTATCACTTCACTAGTTATACTATGAAAAACCAAAGGCTGACCTTCCTTTTCCCAGGTCATTATGTGACATGTCATGGCAGGTGTGGGGCCACCCAATAGGTACATGACCTGTGTACACACCCAGCATGGAAGTTCTCTCCCTGCAGTACTTCACCCCATCCACTCAGGCAGGGCCACTTTTCATAGGGTGTGCCTGCTCTATGACTGAGTAAGACCCTGCCTTGACCAGGCTGCTGTAAGCATTTCTGTAAAAAGACCATCTATGGCTGTAGGACCAAGGGACATCCGATTATTTGGATTGCCAAGGCCCTTCACACCTGAGCCTCCCTACAACCACTGAGAAGAGGTCATTAGCAACTCTCCCTTACAGCACTGCCTGCCTACTTACTTTGACCTCTGCTTACCAGGGAGCCTGCTTCCCCCCAACTCTCCTTCTCCTACCTTAATTCTTCTCCCCTTCAATGATGAATTCCAAGTCCATTACCTGACAACACATATACATTTGTTTTAACATATTAGTGTGCACATACTGAGTGTTTTGTTGGTATGTTTTGAATATGTCTGTCTTTTCATTTATAAAATCCCTGAAGCTGGTATTATGTCCTGTATTTAAAAGCTTGTATGATATGGAAGAAAGAATAGGGTATGAAGTTAATCCTGGATTTCAATCTTGTGTGATATGGGATATGTTACCTAACCTCTCTGAGCTTGGGTTTTTTCCATCCATAAAATGAAGACAGCAGTACTTATTTCACAGGATTGTATGAGATAATTGTTAGCCACTTAGCACAACATGCACCCTAAACTACATTCTCTGTAGATATTAGTTCCCTCCTCCTGACTCTACTTGGGAGTAGTTGGGCTTAGCCCATGGTAGCTTTAGATAAAATCTTCTGTCCTAGTCCTCGTCCCCTTAGGAGCAGGGAGTGACCTCGAGGAGAGGAGAGCAGCTCCCATGTGGACCCGGCCTGCTGGTTGCTTACCTGATGATTGTCAGAGGGATGAAGTATACCAGGAAGGCCACGATGGTCATGTACGGGGTCCAGTAGGAGTCATCAGGCCACAGGGCCCAGCACTGTACTTCTCCGTTGGAGAGTGTCCTTTTCCCAAATATGATCAGGGTGGGAATGGAGAACAGAAAAGAGAGGCTCCAGGCAATTCCAATGAGGACCTTGGCTTGTTTCTCTGTTCAAAGGAAGGAAAAAGAAGCCTGGACACCTGGTAACTTCCTTTGGGGCACACTTGAACTCTACTGAGGAAAAGATCTCTGAGGGAGAGGCACCTAGACCTCTAGGGCCTCCACTGCCTCAGTTTCCTCCTGTGTAAATGAGCATGATGGTACCTGCACATAGGGCTGATGTCTACAATGCATATCTCCCACCGGAAGTGCACAGAGGCTCCCATTTCCCCAATCCTAAGAAGATCATTCCTTTAATCTTTTTATCTAATTAGTCGGTTTTTCTGTGCAAATGTGTAATTCTTTAATTACTAATCAAAATAAGCATTTCTATATGGCTTCTATTTGTTTGGGTTCCTTTGTTTCTTAATCTGTCTTTCATGTCCTTTGCCCATTTGCTGGTATGTGCTTATTTCTTTGCTGAAGTTCTTCCTCAGAAGGATTTTAGCTCTTTGCTAGTGACCTATAAGTATCTTCCATTTGCCATTTTGCTTTTCCTTTATGATGTTTATTATTTGTACAAGCAGTTTAATCTTTTGGATGCAGTATAAACTATCATTATTTCCCTTATTGTTTATGCTTTTGGTATGATTCCTAAAAAGACCTTTTCTTTATGAAACATACAAAAGTTTTACCCTAGGTCCTTTTAGTGTTTTAATATTAATCTAGATCTAAAATGATGATGATGATGGTAATAATAATGGGACTTGAATGTAAAAAAGGTACCGATTGGGGGGACCAGCAAGATGGGGGAGGAGGAAAGGAGAAGGTACTGGAGAGTAAAGAGAATCAAAGTACCTTACATATAAAAGGACAGCATAACGAAACCCACCAAACACTATTTGAAAAATCAGTGAGGAGGGAGAGAAGTTAAGGGAATATATGCTAACGAAAATAGTGAAAAACAATTTACTTTTGCAATCCAACTGGAATATAAGCAGGTAATATTTAATAATGTAAATATTAACTTATGTGATGATTTAATATTTTTTGAATGGCTAGAGAGCTAGTACAATATTATATATTGTGTAACTGATTCTTTTCCAACAGATTTGAAGTCTTCCATGCTTTACATAGGCTATGCTGGTTGCAGTATAATATTGTTCTGATTATCAGAATTTGAGATGTTTTAATATCTGACACTGTGTATTTCTCTTCCCTGATATTATTGATATTTTTCCAATTACATCTATTTTCCTTGAAAAGCCTTAAAATTACCAACTTCTCTGAAGTTTCTGGATCAGGAAACTGTCACTTTAGTAAAAAAACAGTAAGAAATACATTTGCCATTCCTGTGTTATTTTATTCCTCTGTCACTACTCAGTGAAATGGCCACATCTCCCCTCCTTCTTCCAGCACTTAGATGGCGTTCATTATACTGATTTTGAAGTTCTACTTGCTCTCTTAACTTTGTTTTCCTTACGTGTAAATTCTTTGGAATGGTATTTTAAATGTTATCCATTTTCCAGTTTGGCTTTTGTTACATTTTTTATGATATTTGATTCCTCATCGTTTTTGTAGTCAAGATTTCTTTTCAATTTCTTCATATCATCAGTTTTGGTCAGCTTTGGGGAAGGTAAATATTGGGCATATAGTGGGTTGGGTCACCTGCTCTACCTCTTCAAACCCAGTATCACCTTGCCTTGGAAGCAGAGGCCTCCATCTGTGCTGCCTAGGCTCTTCTTCTGCTCTGGGAATTTCCATGGTCTGTTCTGGAAGTGCTCCAAGCACTTTGCTTGCACCACCACGAACATCATCTAGGATCTGGTGGGCTGTGTAGTTTCTCTCACCCAGTTGCTTCCTTCCTTCAGGGAACCCTTACATTTCTGGATCAAGGGTAGCTCCCTGGTCAGCAATGATACTCAATTAAAAATGTCTTTTCAATTTTTTTCCTGTGGTTTGGGGTAAGGAGGATTAAGTGTCTGTTTTTGGAAAATGGACAAGTTAAAACAAGTGTTCTTGTCTTTGTACATGTGTGCTTGTCAACATGACTGTGAAGGAACAAGGCAGATACATTACTTGAAGGTCAATGATTGCAATGTGGACCCAGACAGCCACATTCCTTGGATGCTCTGGCCCGTCCCTGGAACCATAGCATTTTTGGCACCTAAGCTTTATTTTTTAGACAACCACAACCAGACACATGAAGTAAGGAAGGAAGTGAAGGAAGAGAACAACAAAGGGAGAGATGAGGAAAGGAAGGAAGAAGGGAGGAAGAGAACAATAATTAAGAATACAATGTTAATGAAAACAACCCTAACTTCATTCAAAGATGACGCTTTATGAAAGATCTTTTGCTCACCTCCTTGCAGAAACTTCATGGGGTAGACGATGGCATGGTATCTGTCTATGCTGAGGGACACCAGGACATAGGTAGAAGCATAGAGCAGTACGACCTAAAGATAGAAAGAGCGAAGCCTATGACTCTTGCAGGCCTTCTTCCCTGTTACTGATATTTTCCCAATCACATTTGAAGATGTATGTTATGACTGTATAGTCACGATACATGTCATAATTGCATAGTGTCCTGTGCCATTTAGAAACCTTGGGATTGGACCAAGGTAGGGATGAGGGTTGGGTTAGGGAGGGGAATGACTGGCTGGTCCTCCCTTCTGGGAGCAAATTGCAGTTGTTAGTGCTGGAACTTGCATTGCTACTGAGAATGAGAGACAATGCTTCCAACTCCTACTCATTCAAATAGCTTCCTGGAAATTCCATATTTCAGGATCATTTCCTCTTGACATTTGCATGGTACATTTATTTGTAATTGACTTTTTAAGTAAACTAATTTTCTCTGCCACAATTGACATTCCAGAATAATTAGAAGCAAAAGTTCACTTTCCTTTTATCAGTGTGAGTAGTTGGGAGATGACAGAAGTGTTCCGGTTTCAGGGAGCCTGTGTGCTGTTCTGAATCATTTATCATTAGCAGTGCTGGCACCATCAGAGAACTCCCCTCCTGCTTCCTCTTGCACTGCTCTAGCAGACATGTTGCCTAGGGTCAGATCCCGAGTCTCTGTCTCCTCTTGCTCTTTCCCATTCTCTTTTTTATTAACCTTAACCACACCCATTAATTATCTTGTGTGCAGTATTATTTGCATACTCCGCAGAAGAGGAGATTGGGGCATAAGAAGTTAATATCTCTTCTGTGCAGGGCATACTTAAAAGGCACTTAAAGGGAATATCTCTGAAAAGATGACTATGGTGGAAATGTTTCAGGTAACTTTTTAAAAAATCCTTTTTTTATTATTGTGCTGTAGGTACACTCTGACATTTATAAAAGTTCTTTCAATACATCATAGTTTAATTCATTTCTTCCATCATTCTCCTTCCTCTTGTTTTTTTTGGTGGAATAGAGGTTTGCACTCAGGGCTTCATGTTTGGAAAGCAGGCACCCTATTGTTTGAACCACACCCACAATCCTTTTTTGCTCTGGTTATTTTGGAGATGAAATCTCAAGAGTTATTTGCCTAGGCTGGCCTTAAACCACAATCCTCCTGATCTCAGCCTCCCAAGTTGCTAGGATTATAGGCATGAGCCACTGGTACCCAGCTGTTTCAGATGACTTAAAGTCTCATTTTCACAAAGAGTTCGGCTGTATCTGCTTGTAAAGTTAGGATTAAATCTTAAAGGGGTAGAAGAGTAACTTGAAGACTAAAGCCCAAGGGCAAGTGTCTGATTTTCTTCTTGGCAGAGTTCATCTTTGTTCTGACATTGTACCTTTTTTGTTCTTTTTCCTTAGACAAATAACAACCAATTACATTTGCACTTCAAGGTTTGATGGGTTTACATCCTAATACACCCATTATAAGTTGAAAATATATTAATTTGATAATACATTTAACAAATCTAACCTATTGAACATCATAGTTTAGTCTGCCTTAAGTGTGCTCAGAAGACTTGCATTAGTCAACAGTTGGGCAAAGTCATCTAACACAAAGTCTATTTTATAGAAAGTGTTGAATATCTCATGTAATTTATTGAACACTGTTCCAAAGGTGCAAAATAGAATGATTATATGGGTATAATATATTTGGCACCATCATAGTCTAAGAATCATCAGAAGTTGGGGACCATCTGTATACTGTCATTCTTTATTTTTATCTCTCTAACACTACCACACATGCTTCTCAGCACTAATGTAGAAGATAACATAGGAGAAGGGTTGTGAAGAATGGTCAGAGATTGAAGGCTCTCCGGAGGGACATAAAAATGTTCTCTTCTTGAGCAAAAGGTGACAATTGGAGAAAGAGAAAATGGATGTCTAAATTTAAGGGAAAAATTTAGTCTATTGTCTCCTTAGAGAAAAGTTAGGTTTCTACTTGTGACCCACAAATTCAGAATGATGAAGGTTGGCCCTGGACAGTTAAGGAAATGGCATTGGAGAAGGATGGGGAAGACAGTACTTGGCAGGGTAGAAGGTCATGGTGGGAAGGTCATAAGGACCTTGGATGTTTGGGGTGAGAGAGCTGACAGGGTCACAATCTGGGGTAGGAGGAAGAATCACCAAAAACAGGTTTCCAGGGCAGCAGGCAATGTTAACAAGAAGAGATCAATGTTGAGACACAATCAAAAAGAGAATGTAGTTTCAGAGATTAAACAGCTTCAAACAACTAGGCAGAATAAAAAAAATGAAAGGTTATCTAAAAGAAATATATCTCAAATTATCATGCTTCTTCACCACAAAAATAAATGCCAGAGAGCAGTATGAGAACATGTGCAAAGTTTCAAAAGAAAATTGTGATCCAAGGATTTTGTAAATATCATTCTTGTGCCAGGATGAACAATTTTTTTTTAGGCATATACGAAGGAAGGAAATCTAACAGGGACACTCTTCCTTAAAGTCCCATTGAGGAAGGACTGCTGCTGGTTGAGAATTATTTCAAAATGAAGAACTCAAGAAGTGGAAAGAGGATAAAAGAGTACAAGTTATGGCAAGCAATGAAGTTACCAAGATGCACATTGTTTACGAAATAGTTGTGAGTATAGTTACTGAACATTTCAAGGAAAAATCTGGGGAGCTGAATGAGGGAAGAGAGTCATAGGAATGATATCATGCTAAATTCCACTTAGACCTTTTAAAGCTCTCTTGTTTTATACTTTGATAGAGATACAGTAAATCTAAAAATAAAGATAAACTATGATAGAGTAAAATACAAATGAGAAAAATAATGTATTAGTTTCCTATAGTTACTATAGCAAGTTACTACTGGTTTGATGGTCTAAAACAGCATACATTTATTCTCTCACATTTTTGGAAACCATAAGCCTAAAATCAGTTCTACTGGGCCAAAATCTAGGTGTTAGCAGGGCCTTGGTCCTTCCAGAGCCTCTAGAATAGAATCCAGCTCTTGCCTCTTCCAGCTTTAGGTACCTGCTGGAGTTTGGTTGCTTGTGACCATATCAATCCAGTATTGCCCTCTGTGGTTACAGTGCTTTCTCCTCTCCTGCCTGTGTGTCAAATCTCTGTCTGCCTCCTTCTCAAGGACTCCCAGGATTATTTGAGATAATCTTCCCATTTGAAGATTCTAAATTTAATCATTTTGTAAAACCCCTTTCATCATATAAGGTAGCATATATAGGCGCCCATGATTAGGATATAGGTAGCCTGGGGAATATTGTTTTAGTCTACCACAATTAATAATCAATTAAGGAAAAAACAAGCAAAGAGCAAGAAAGATACAGAAAATTTAAAGTGAGTTGACTGAAGTTATACTCAACACTATTCCTAAACAATAAATATGACCAGATTAATTCCCTTCCTTGAAACAAAGACTCTTTAAAACAAAAACTGTCCTTTAAGTCCAACTGTGTACTGTTCAGAGTAGAAACAAATAAAATAATATCAAAATTTAAAAACAGAGGGATGGTCAAAGGCATATCAAGCAATTAAAAACTAAAAGCAGGCATTTAAAAAATAATGTTATAATATAAATTAAACTCAAGGCAAATAGAATTACATGTGACAGGGAGATTGTTTAATGTTGAAAAAAGACACGATACATAATAGCAACAGAATATTCATGAACATATATGTAACAAATAACACTATGTATATAAAAATGCTTAAAGTTTTAGAGGTGAAAAAATCAACAAAAAATGTAAATAGGAAAAATTAAACTCTGTAACAAGGATGACACACACTATTGTAAAATCCTTAAACAATATTTTCAAAGTTGATCATATACTAAACTGCCTAAAAAGAAAACCTCTCAATAGATTCCAAAAAGTAGAACTTATGAAATTCACATATTTTAAACAATAAACCATGAAGCTGAAATTAGTAACACGTTTTTTTAAAATACCACTTGGAAATTCAAACATCCTCATAATTAATTCAAGTCAAGAAGGAAATCAAAGTACAATTTTAGTCAATTCATAAATGTCAACAATGAAACTCTACATATCAACAACATATGGGATGCCATTCGGAGGACAGATGGCAGCTTCAAGACATATGTCTGAATTCTCACTACCCCACCCCTTAATTGTGACAGAAATGACCTAGGAAATATGAAACTCAAGAAAATGTTGCAAAGAGAAGTGAGATTTAAATGCTGGAAACAAAGAAATCTCACTTACAAAAATGACAGATTGGATTCCCATAAAGTACGATTCTTGGATTGATTTTAAAATAGATACTGAACAAAAATACTTTACTTTTTAGAGCAATTTTATATTTACAAAAGAGCTGTAAATAGTGTAGAGAATTTCTGTATTACCAATCCCTCACCTACACACTTTCCCCTACAATGGAATAACACTCTGTCAGGGGTTATTTGCTTATTCATTCAAATATTGAAGGACATCTTGTTTTCTTCATTTTTGGTGATTAGGAATAAAGCTTTTACAAACATTCTTGTGCAGGTTTTGGGATGGACATAAATTGACAACTGAAGTGTACAAACTCCTAGGATCACAAGTTGCTGGATTATGCAGTATGATTATGTCTAGCTTTATAAGAGACTGCCAAATTATCTTCTAATGGCTGTATCATTTTGAAATCCCATCCATAATGAAGGAGAATTCCTATCACTATACATTCCCACCAGCATTTGGAATTAACACATTTAAAAAAATTAGCCATTCTCTAACAGGTGTGTAGTGGTCAATCTTTGTTTTAATTTTCAATTCTCTAATGACATGATGTTGAGTTTTTTCACATGTGTGTTTGCCATTTTCTTTAGTGAGCAGTTTGTTCAGATCTTTTGTCTATTTTTAGTGGTTTTTTTTTTAACTGTTACGTTTTTTAAGAGTTCTTTGTATATTTTGGATACAAATCCTTTGTGAAATATAAGTTTTGCATTTTCCCCATTCTGTGGATTGCCTTTTCATTCTTTTAAACAGTGTTCTTTGTAGAGAAGTTTTTAATCTTCATAAAGTTCATCATTTCTACTTTTTCTCTTATGGATTATGACCTTGGTTTTGCAGCTAAAAGCTTATAAGGAAACTCCAGTCCCCTAGATCTTCTTCTATGCTATCTTCTAATAGCTTTACAGTATTGCATGTTGAACTGATCTCGCTGATCTTTACTGAGTTTGTTTTTTTAAAGATACAAGATCTGTGTTTAGATTTTTTTAATCTTTTGTTTATATTACACACATGAATATTTACAGGAAACAATGAAGGGTTCCTTAATGTGAAGTTGCAATTAAATGTATTCTAATTCCTTTCACTGCAGAGACCTAAATTTTTATGACTATTATCACTTAACATCATAATTTATGTAATAACCAACATTTTTGATTCTCACTTAGACATTTCTGCATCCAATTTTGCATGCATCAGTATCTAATGGCTATGCTTTTGACCCCTCTACACATTTCATCTCTCTTTCTGCTTCTTCATCATGGTGTGATGCAATGGTGGGGAGGGGCTTTGTCAGAACTGGTCACATGTGGTCATGATCTTATGGCCAGCCACCAGAATCATGAGCTAAATAACTGTCTATAAGATAACCAGTCTCAGGTATTTTGTTATAGCAACACAAAACAGACTAAGACAGCCATTATTCTGTACTTTGTATAATGATTCTAAATAATATGCACTGAATGTCAGTGCCCCCAATTTCATAAAATGAACATACAAGGAAAGATAGGCCCAAATACACTAATAATTGATCTCAATACCTCACTCTTATCAATAGAACACCCAGACAAAAAAATCAACAAGATATCTCAGCACTACACAATACCATTAATGAAATATATTCAATAGATAGCTATAGAGTATTCCATTCCTTAGCAGCAGATTACATATTCCTCTCAACAGCCCCTGGAACTTTCTCCAAAATAGATCACAGTTTAGGCCATATAATAAGTCTTAACAAATACAAAAAGTAGAAATAATTTCCTGCATCTTAACAGACCATAATGAAGTAAGATTAGAAATTAATAGCAAGGAAATCTACAAAAAATTATTCAAACACGTGGAGCTAGGACAACACACTTTTGAATGATCTACGGGTCATGAAAAAATTAAAAAATGTCTAGATTCAAATGAAAACGGAAGTATAACACACTAGAACCTCTGTGTTCAGTGCTGAGAGGAAAGACTATAGACACAAGTGCCTGCATTAGAAAAATCAGAGCGACCACTAATAAATAACACGATGCACCTCCAGTGCTTGAAAAATCAAGAACAAGCCAAACCCAGCATCAGGAGACAGTAAGAAATCATATAGGTCAGGACAGAAATTAATGAAATGGAGACTAAAAGAACAATTCAAAGACTCAATGAAACAAGGCTCATTTTTTTGAATAAAGAAAGATTGATAATCCTTTAAATCCCTTAGCCAAACTATCTAAAAGAAAGAGGGAGAAGACCCAACATTAATAAAATTAGAGATGAAAAAGGAAATATTACAACATACCAATGAAATTCAGAGGCTCATTAGGGAACATTTTGAAAACTTGTATTTCGACAAATTGGAAACTTTAAAAGAAATGGATATTTGAAGCTAATATGATACTAATATCAGAAGAGATAAGGATGCATAAAAAATTATAGACCTATTTCCTTCATGAGCATAGACACAAAAATTTTCAATAAAATACTAACAAAAATGGTATTGAGAAAACACATTAAAAAGATCATATACCATGATCCAGTTGGTTTCATTTCAGGGATGCAAGGAGGGTTCAACATACACCAATCAATAAATGTAATGCACAAATAAATAGAACTTAGAAAAAAAAACCACATGCTCATCTCAATAGATGCAGAAAAAGTCTTGACAAAAATTCAACATTCCTTCATGATAAAAGCTATGAAAAAACTAGAAATAGAAGGAATGTACCTCAACATAATAAAAGCTATATATGACAAACCTATAGCAAACATTGTACTGAACAGGGAAAAACAAAAACTATGCCTCTAAAATCAAAACAAAGACAAGGGTGTCCACTCTCTTCCTCTTTAATATAATACTTGAATTTTTAACCAGAGAAATAGACAAGAGAAATAAATAAAAGTTATATAAATAGGAAAGAAAGTATCAAATTATCCTTATTTGCAAGTAAATATTTTATGTGTGGAAACACTAAAGACTCCATCCAAAACCTCTTTGATGTGATAAACACTTTCAGCAAAGTAGCAGTATACTACTACTGCCAACATATAAAAATCAGTAGCTTTTCGGGTTGGTGCAGTGGCTCAAGTGGTAGAGCACCTGCTTGCAAGCACAAGGACAGAGTTCAAGTCTCAGTACCACCAAAAACCCATCAGTAGCTTTTCTATACACCAACAACAAACAGGCTGAAAAAGAAATCAGAAAAACAATCCCATTCACAATAGCCACAAAAATTTAAATAATTAGGAATAAACTTAGTTAAAGAGGTGAAAGACCTCTACAATGAAAACTGTAAAGCACTGACGAAAGAAACTGAAGAAGACACTATAAGAGTGTAATACCGCCCCTGTACATGGATTGGCAGATCAATATTGTGAAAAATGGCTGTACTACCAAAAGCAATCTACAAAACCAATGCAATTCCCATCAAAATTCCAATGAGATTCTTCACAGAAACAGAAAAATCAATCCTAAAATTCATATGGAACCATAAAAGACTCTGAGAAGCCAAAGCAATCCTTAGCAAAAAGACCAGACTGGAGGTATCACAATACCTGAGTTCAAACTGTACTACAGAACCCATTGTAGCAAAAACAGGATGTTTGTGACACAGAAATAGACACATTAGAACAATGAGAAACAGTAGAAGTCACAGAAATAAGTTCACATAGTTACAACCATCTGCACCTTTCAACAAAAGTACCCAAAATTTACATTGAAGAAAAGACAACCTATACAACAAATGGTGTTAGGAAAACTGGATATACATATGTAGAAGAATGACACTAAATCCCCTAAAACTAGATGCCCTGTACAAAAATCAACTCAAAATGGATCAAACCTTAGCCAGTGCCAGTGGCTCACACCTGTAATACAGGTTAATTGGGAAGCTGAGATCCGGAGGATCACAGTTCAAGGCAGCCCGGGAAAATAGTGCGGGAGACCCCATTTCAAAAATAACCAGAGCAAAATGGACAGGAGGTGTGGCTCAAGCAGTTAAGCACCTGCTGTGCAAGCGAGAAGCCCTGAGTTCAAACCCCTGTCCCACAAAAAAATGTATCAAATTTTAATGTAAGACCTGAAACTTTGAAACTAATCCAGGGAAAACACTGGAAGATATAGGGCTAGCTATGCAAGAACTTTATGATTAGCTCATAACAGTTCAGGAAATCAGAGCAAGAATTGAAAAATGTGATTGCATCAAATTAAAAAGTTTCTACATATCAAAGGAAACAAAAGAAAACCTATGGGATGGGATAAATTCTTTTCCAGCTATTCATTGGAGAAGAGATTAGTGAACAGAACACAAAAAGAGCTAAAAAAACTAAATGCTAAAAGAACTAATAATCCAATTAATAACTGGGTAAATGAATTGAACAGATAATTCTCCAAGGAAGAAATACAAATAGCCAATAAACACATGAAGAACTGTTCAACATCCCTAGCCATAAAAGAAATGCAAATCAAAATAACATTGAGATTCTATCTCACCCCAGTCAGAATGGCAAGCATCAAGGAAACAAGCAATAACAAATGCTGGCGAGGATGTGGGAAAAGGAATTCTTAGACACTGTTGGTGGGAATGTAAACTAGTGCAGCCACTGTGGAAATCACTACAAATGTTCCTCAAAAAAATAAAAATAGGACTACCATACAATCCAGCAATAACCACTATAGGCATATATTTGAAGGAATATCAGGATGTAAGTCAGGATACAATAGAGACACCTGCACACCTATGTTTATTGCAGAGCTGTTCACAATAGCCAAGCTATGGAATCAACTTAAGTGCCCATAAACAGATGAATGGAAAAAGAAAATCACACACACACACACATACACACACACACACAAACTGGGGTATTATTTTACCATAAAGAATGAAATTATGTCATTTTCAGGACAATGAATGGGACTAGAGATCATCATTTTAAATGAAGTAACTGAGGTTCAGAAAGACAAACATGAGTCAGGAGTGATAGCTCATACCTGTAACCCCAGAAACTCAGGAAGAGGAGATTGGGAGGATAGTGTTTTGAGGCCAGGCTGCAAAAAGTTGTGAGATGCCCTTTGCAATCAATAAACTGAGCGTGGTGGCACATGCCTGTGATCCCCGTACGTGCAAGTTAGTAGGTAGGAGGATTGTGGACTGAGGCCAAAATACAAGACTCTCCTGAAAAGTAACTAAGGTAGAAAAAGCTGGGGTCATGGCTCAAGTGGTAGTACTCCTGCCTAGCAAGCATGAGGCCCTAGTTCAAACCTCAGTCTTGCCAAAAATTAATAAACAAAAATTAAAAAATAACCACCCCCCCAAAAAAGACAAACATTGCATTTTGTGGGAATGTGTGGGAGGGAAACGATGGGAAGAGGAAGAGGGAGATAGGGGTTGTATAACTTCAAATATATCTATGCATGAAAATAACAATTGAAACCACTAAAAACTGTAAAAAAAATGGGGGTAGAGAGGATGGTGATAAGGAAATAATAGAGGGGGTAATTTGATCAAAGGGCAACATGTACATCTGTGGAAATACTACGATGAAACTTTTTCATATAATCAGTATGTGCTAATAAAAATTATAATGAAACCCAGGTAAAAATTGCAAGAAAGATTTACAAGTAGAGGGGTAAATATGATCAAAGTATACTGTATGTATGTATGTAAATATCACAATGAAATTCCCAATCTGTACAATTAATATATGCTAATGAAATATGCGAAAATATCTTAAAAATAAAAAAATAAGCTTTGTTTAGAGTAGTTTTAGATTATCAGGAAAACTTAGTAAACGGAACAGATACTTTCTCATAACCTCCTTGCTTCTACATACACAAAATCTCCCTTACCATCAAACACCAACCCATGAATGCTACATTGGATGAACCTACACTGACACATCATTAACACCCAACAAAGTCCATGGTTTGCGTTGGTGATCACATTTGTGTTGTACATTGTATAGGTTTATAGATACATATAAACCCATATTATTTACTTATATGTATATATAATGTCATGTATCTACCATTATAGTTTCACACAGGGTAGTTCAACTGCCCTCCAAATCCTCTGGCCTCCACTTGTTCATTCCCCCTTACCCCCAACCCCTGGCAACCACTGATCTTTCTGTTTCTCCATAGTTTTGCCTTTTCCAGAAACTCATATCGTTGGAATCACATAGTGTATAACCTTATCAGATTGATTCTTTTACTTAGTAATATGCATTTAAGGCTCCTCTATATTTCTACATGAGATGTACAAATTTTAAGGCAACTCGATGGCTCTTTTCTTTTTATCACTGAATAGTATACACTACCAGAGTTTATTTCCCCATGCACCCACTAAAGAACATTTTGGTTGCTTTGGGAATTATAAATAAAGTCTGCTATACACATTCATATGCAGTCTTTGGTATGGAAATATATTTTCAACTCATTTGGGAGATGAGAAACACAATTATAGAATTGTATGGTAGGATTATAGGTTTTAGAATAAATTGCTAAACTCTCTTCAAAAGTGGCTGTACCTTTTTGAATTCCTACTAGCAATTAATGAAAGTTCTTGAGGCCTTACATTCTCAGCATATTTCATGCTCCTAGTCTTAGATTGTGGTCATTCTAACAAGTGTGTATTGGTCTCTGTTGTTTCAACTTGCCATTCCCTAATGACAGATTTCTAAACAGCTTTCACACACCTATTTGCTATACTTCTTAATGAGGTCTGTTCTTTTGACCATTTTAAAATAAAGCTCATTTTCTTATTCTGAAGTTTTAAAAGATCTGCTTATAATTGAGTAACGCTCTTTTATCAGGTATGTCTTTTGAGAACGTCTCTTTGCAGTCTGTGGCTTGTCCTCTCATTCTTTTGCAAGTATTTCTTGCAGAAGCAGAAATGTTAATTTCAATAAAGTCCAGCTTACCAATTCTGTTTCTCATGGATCAGGGCTTTGGTATTGTATCTAAAACAATCACTGCCATATCTAAGGTGATTTGGGACTCCTCCTACGCTATCTTCTATGAGTTTTATATTATTGCATTTACATTTATGCCAAAGATTCATTTTGAATGTTTTGTGATCAGTATAAATAAGATCCCTGTTTAGATTTGTAAGTTTGCATGTAGCTATCTTCTGTTCTGGTACTATTTGTTAAAAATACGATTTTTTTTTTCCTTTGCATTGCCTTTGCTCTTTTGTAAAAGACTGATTATGTGGGTCTGTCACTGGGATTGCTATTCTGTTCCACTGATTTATTTTTCTCTTCTTTGATTAATGTCATACTACCTTGATTATCATAAAGCTGGGTAGTAGCTGTCCTAAAACTCTTCTTCTTTTCCTTCTCCTCCAGCTCCTATCCCTCCTCCTCCTCCTCCTTCTTCTCCTCCTCTTCATTTTGTTGACTATTCCAGGTGTTTTGTCTATGTAATGTTCAGAATCAGTTTATCAATAGCCACGAAATACCTTCTTGGAGGTTGAGTGAGGTAGCGTTTAACACATAGATCAAGTTGGGAAGAGCTGACAACTTGACACTATCAACTCTTTATATAAATACACAGAGTAACTCATTTGTTTAGTTCTTCCATGATTACTTTCAAGTTTCGCAGTTTTCCTCATATATATTTTGTTACATTTTTACATATTTTACTTTTGGTGTGCTAATGTGGATGACATGGTGTGTTAATTTCAAATTCTACTTGTTTACTGCTGGTAATTAGGAAAGCAATTGACTTTAATGTATGAACCTTGCATAGTACAATTTTGCTATAATTACTTATTAGTTCTGGGAGAGTTTTTGTCAATCATTTTAGACTATTTATACAGACAACATTTCGTCTGTGAACAGACACTTTTATTTTTCTATTCCTGAATTGTATGTCTTTTCTTTCCTCTTTTTGTCTTGTTAGAACTAACTTTGTAATATTAAGAAGTAAAGTACTTGCCTTTCTCCTGAGCCTCGCAAGCTAATTTCTAGTTTCCCACCATTACGATGTTAGCCCTGAGGAATTTTTGGTAGATTTTATTTTTCAAGTTGAAGGAATTCCTCTCTATTTCTAGTTTGCTAAAAGTTTTCTTAAAAAATAATTAATGGATATTGGGTTTTGATATCTTTTGATATGATAATGTGATTTTTTTTCTCTTTAGCCTGTCAATGTAATGGATTATATTAATTGATTTTTGAATGTTGAACTAGCCCTGCACACCTGGGGATAAAAATTGTTGGATTTGATTTGCCAATATTTGTTGAAGATTTTTTTGCATCTTTGTTCATGAGAAATATTGGACTGCAATTTTCTTTTCTTGCAGTATCTGTGTCTGGTTTTGGTTTTAGAGTAATGTCCTCATAGAATGAGTTAGAATGTATCACCTCTGTTTCTTTCCATTCTTCACTATGGAGTTTAATTTTAGCCATGGGCTTCTCAGAGATGGCCCTTATTGTATTGAGATATTTTTCTTCTATACCTAATTTATGGAGAAATTTTATCATACAAGGATTTTGAGTTTTGTCGTGAGTTTTTTCTGCATCCACTGAGGTGATCGTATTAAGGTGGGGTACCACATTTCTTGATTTGTGTATGTTGAGCCCCCTTGCATCCTAGGAATAACCACTTGGTCATGGTGTATGATCCTTTTAATGTACTATTGAAATCATTTAGCTTGTATTTTATCATGATTTTTGCATTTATTTTCATAAGAGATCTTTTTTCCTGTAGCACCTTTGGCTTTGGTATCAGGATAATGCTGGCCTTATAAAATAAATTTGGATTAGTTCCTGTCTGTTCAGTTTTTTGGGAAGACTTTGAGAAAGATTGGTGCTAATTCTTCCTTAAATATTTGGGTAGAATGAAGCAATAAAGACATCTGGTCCTGGGCTGTTCTTGGTTGGAGTGGAGAGTTTATTACTGTTCATTCTGCTGGTCGTTATTGGTCTGCTTAAATTTTGTATTTATTCAAGATTTAATCTTTGTAGGTTGTATGTTTCTAAGAGTTTTTTCATTTCTTCTAGATCATGCAAGTTTTGGGCGCATATTTGTTCACAATTGTCTTCCCATGATCCTTTGTATTTCTGCAATATTAGCTTTTTTTTTTTTTTTTTTTTTTTTTTTACTGGGGCTTGAGCTCAGGGCCTTGAGCTCAGGGCCTTCACTTTGAGCCACTCTTTGAGCCCTTTCTTATGATGGGTTTTTTGAGATAGGGTCTCATGAACTATTTGCCCAGGCTGGCTTCGAACCACAATTCTGATCTCTGCCTTCTGAATAGCTAGGATTACAGGTGTGAGCCATTGGAACCTGGTCAGCAATATTAGTTTTAATGTTTTCTCTTTCATTTCTAATTTTATTGATTCGAATATTTTCTATTCTTAGTCTAGGTCAAGGATAAATTTTGTTTTTCTTTTTAAAAATCTAGCTCATGATTTCATTGATCTTTTCTATTGATTTTTAATTTTTATTTCTTCTTAAATCTTTATTATCTTTATTATTTATTCTCCTATTTTTAGTTCTTTGAGATAGAAAGTTAGGTTGTGTATTTTAGGTCTTTTTTCTTTCTTAACACAGGTGTTTATTGCTCTTAACATCTTCCTTATTATTGTTTTTGTGACAGTCTGTACATTTTTGTATATTGCATTTTCATTTGTTTCAAGGCATTGTAAATTTCTCTTTTGGTTTCTTTTGTGACTCATTTGCTATTTTCAAACTTTCTTCCTGTTATTGACTTCTAGTTTCCTATCATCATGGTTAGAAGTTATGTGATGTGACTTCAGTTTTCAGTTTGTCAAGGCTTGTTTTTATCAGTGCTATGGACTAAATGTGTTTATCCGCAAAAATTCATGTACTAGAAGCTTGGTTTCTATATTCTAGTGAAATTTTCATTTTAGTTTTTGTTCTTTAAATTCCAAAATTTCTATATGATTGTGTTTTAGCCTTGTTCATGTTTATTGTTATTTTCTATTTGGTAAGACATTGTTTATATACTTTAGTTCTTTGAACATATTTTAAATATTTTTCTAGTATGTCCAGTGGCTGGGTTTTCTCAGAAATGGTTTTGTTTAATTTAATTTTTTCCTATAAATGTGCCTTACTCTCTCATTTCTTTGTATGTTCCAAATTTGTGGTGTTGTCTTAGATTGGCAGTTAGGGAGATCCTTCAAACAGAGATTTTCTTTTCTTTATTTTTTAATGAACAAGTAAGACTTTTAGATGTTTATGCTGTACAACATAATTTTTATATTGTACATCTGCAGGATGACTAAATGAATTTGCTTATCCACATGTGTTACCTCATAGGCTTACATTTTTGTGTGTGGTGAGAACACATAAAATCTAGTCACAGCAATTTTCAGGTATACAAAATGTTTTTTCTTAACTGCAGTTATCATATTGTACAAAAATTCTCTTAAACTTTTTTCTCTAACTAAAATGTCATGTGTTTTGACCAACATCTCCCAGTGTTTCCATTCAGCAGCCGCTGGTAACAATCATTTTATTCTCTGTTTCCGTGAGTCTGACTTTCATATTCCGCATATAAAAAAGATGCTGAAGTATTTTTCTTTCTGTGACTGTTTCATTTCACTTAGCACAATATCGTTCAGATTTAACCATCTTGAGGCAGAAGACAGGAAATTCCTCTTTCTCAATGCTCTTACTGTGTATATTTGCAGCATTTCTTTATCCATTCATTTGTTGATGGCCACTTAGGATGGTCCATGTCTTGGCTCTCTTGGGTAATGCTGCAACGACAGGAGCCTGCAGGTATGTCTTGGGCATATTAGTTTCATAACCTTTGACTGTATACCCAGGAGTGGGATTTTGGATCATGTTAGTTCCATTTTTAATTTATATAGGAACCCCCATACTCTTTTCCACACTGGCTGCACAAGTTTAAGTTCCCATCAACAGTGTACAGGGGTTTCCTTTTCTCCACCACCTTAACACTTGTGATTTTTTGTCTTTGTGATGACAGCCATCCTAAAAGGTAGGAGGTGATAGCTCATGGTTTTAACTTGCATTTCTCTGACAATCAGTGAGATTGAACATCATTTCATGTACCTATTCGCCATTTATATATATTCTTTCAAGAAATGTCTATTTAGGTCCTTTGATCATTATTTAGTTGGGTTAATTTTTTTATTTGTCAACTTTCATTACTATAATGAAATAGCTGACACAGACCACCATCATAAAGAAAAAAGGTTTATTTATCTCACAGTTTTGGACACTTAAAGTCCATGCAGCATGGTAAGGATGCAGCTTGGCTCTGGTAAGGAGTCCATGGCAGGTGGCAGAGGCTGAGGGGTGAGTGGAGAAAAGATCACATCATATAGGAAGCGGAAGGAGATGGGTGGGGCCGGGCTTTCTCCTTTTACAAATAGCAGCAAGAACCACCAAAAGTGCTCCCAACAACCCAAAGACCTTTCAATAGTCCCCATCTCTTAAAGGGCCTACCCCTTCCAATATTGCCACCTGAAGTCTAAGCCTCCAAATATGAGAATGCTTGGGTGGACACAGTTAAACTATATCCATGCTGTAGCACTCATTGTTGAATTTCTTATATATTTTGATAATAACACATTTATTGGATACATGATTTGCAAATATATTCTTCCATCCCATAGGTCACTTGTTAACTCTATAGATTGTTTCCTCTGCTGTGCAGAAAAATTACTTAGGCTGATGTAACCTTACTTGTCTATTTTTGTTTTTATTACCTGTGTTTTTAGGGTCATATCTGAAACATCCTAGCCCAGACAAATGTCATAGAGATTTCCCCTTATGTTTTTTTAGTAGTTTTCTAATTTTATATCTTACTTATAATTTTTTAATCCATTCTGAGTTGATTTTTGTATGTGGTATGAGATAGGAGTCTAATTTCATTCTTCTGCAGGTGAATGTCCAGTTTTCCCAGTGACATTCATTGAAGAGAATTTCCCTTCCCTGTTGTATGCTCTTGGAATCTTTGTTGAAAATCAATTGACTGTATATAAATGTATTTATTTTGGGATTCTCTCTGTGTCTTATTGATCTGTGCATTTGTTTTATGCAAGTACCATGCTGTTTTGATTTTTGCAGCTTTGTAAGAGAGTTTGAAATCAAGTAGTGTTATGCCTCCAGCTTTTGTTTTTTTTTGTTGTTGTTGTTCAATATTGATTTGACTTTTTGGCGTCTTTGTGGTTCTATTTGTATTTTAGGATTATTGTTTCCTGTTTCTGTGGAAAATGTCATTAGACTTTTAATGGGATTGCACTGAATCTGTAGCTTGCTTTGGGTAATATAGACATTTTGACAATGTTAAGCCTTCAAATCCATGAACATACATATTTCTCCATTTAATTGTGTCATCTTTAACTCTTAATATTTTTTAATTTTTAGGAATTCTGGGATAAATTTATTCCTAAGTATTTTGCTATGTGTTTTTGCAACTATTACAAATGAACTATTTTCTTTTTTGAATAGTTTATTATTAGTATATAGAAATGTTTCTGATTTTTGCATTTTGATTTTGTATTCTGCAAATGTATTTATTTATTAACAGTTTTCTGATGGAGTGTTTAGATTTTTCTAAGATAATGTCACCTACAAACAAAGGCAATTTTACTTCTTTATTTCTGATTTGAAAACCTTTTCTTTCTTTCGCTTGATTATGCTCTTGCTAAGTCATGAGAGTGCAATTCTTGTTTGTTCCTGATTTTAGAGAAAAAGAATTCAATGTATCTCAGTTGAATATGATGTTAGCTGTGGCCTTGCTATATCTGGCCATTATTGTGTTGAGATACTTTCCTTCTTTACCTAATTTATTGAACATTTTTTTAATCATAAAAGGATGTTGTGCTTTGTCAAATGCCTCAAGGTCATTAAAGGCAGCAGCTTTGGGCCTTTTACATTTCTTCCTGACAATGGATATAGTAATGGGCATAAACAGTCTTCCAGATTCTTAGGAATATCTCCAAGATTTTCAAATACCCTATGAATATCTTATTACCCAATTATTTTTTTTTTAAGATTTGGTTAGTTCATTGTTTTCTTCAACAGTTACCCAATAACTCAGGCATCTGTGAAGTTAATCGATTGCCTGTAATTATTTTTGACAAATGCCCAGAGGAAAAAGGGTTTTCACAGTTGGCAAGTTTTGAATAAAGTAAAATACAGACAGCCTTGCAAGTGGGTTTTTCCAAGGAACTGCCAGTCATGTCAAGTAGTGGCAGATTTCTGGGAATGAGGCTTTGAAAAAGCTCTGCCCCTGTTCTGTTCACTTGAGGGGATACCAGACTATTTATTTTTACTGTGAGTGAGAGCTGCTAATTTTCAAGGCTTTCACAGAGCTAGATAGTGAGAGATGAGAACAATGCAAGTCAAAATACCACAAAGCTCTGAGCTTTCACTTCAAGATTCATCCATTTTCTTGAACACGTGCTCCTTCAATTGCTATATGCCTTTGGTTAGTGTCCAGATTCCTAAAAAAATTGATTCTGAAGAGGTTTCTTGCTCTCTTTATAGAAGAGGGAATTATTAGAGCTTTCTGTGCCAATTTTTCTATGTCTCCAAGATATATTTTATATATAGTATTGTCTTCATATTCATTATAAATATACTGAGAAGAAATATACTGATATGAACATTTCAGGGGCAAAAAGACATTTTTAAGTTGGCAATTAGGAAAACTTGGGTTATGATATGCTTTTGAAAAATATGAAGGTAACTGTGGTTGCTAGCATTTAACATGCCCCCCAATAAACTTACTTCATGGTTTCAGTCTTTCTTGTGGTTGCTTTTTCTCCATATTGAATCAGAATTGACTTGAGTGACAAAAAGAACAATGCAGAGGTCATGGTGTAACTTCCAGACTAGTTTATAAAGTACACAATAGATTGCGACCTCTAGCCTAGTCATGTGAAGAGATTATTATTATGATTATTATTATTATTTTGGCAGCACTGGGTTTGAACTCAGGGCCTTGCACTTGCTAAGCAAGTGCTCTTACTGCTTGAACCACTCTTCCAGCCCCTTTTCTGTGATGGATTTGTTCAAGATAGGGTCTCATGAACTATTTGCCTGGACTGGCTTTGAAACGCAGTCTTCCTGACTTCTGCCTCCTGAGTAGCTAAGATTACAGGTATAAGCCACAAGCACCTGGCCGTGATTATTCTTGAAAAATCCACCTGCTATGTTGTGAAGCCTCTGAAGAATACCTAGAGAGAGGCCCACATGGAAAAGAAGTGGGGATTCTGCCAAAGCTAAGTGACAGTTTACCATTTATGGAAGTGACCACATTGGAAATGCATTGTCTCACCCAGTTAAGCTCTTCAATAACCCAGTTCAGGAAACACCTGACACACAACCTTACGTTTGATAAATTTTTATCCAGTCTGCCCAACCAGTTCTTCCAGAATTCTTGACTAATAGAAACTGTGAGCGTATAAATATTTATTGCTTTAAATTCCTTATGTTTTGTTATAATTTGTGTCTCAGCAATTTATTACTAATATAGTAAGCACCTGAAAATATTTATCTACAAAAAAATCCTCAAGAAATAATCGGGATGTGTTTTTAAAAAACTACTCCTGCAAAAAACTGAAACTAGATCCATGTATATCACCCTATACCAAGATTAACTCAAAATGGATCAAGGATCTTAATATCAGACCCCAAACTCTTAAGTTGATACAAGAAAGAGTAGGAAATACTCTGGAGTTAGTAGGTATAGGTAAAAACTTTCTCAATGAAACCCCAGCAGCACAGCAACTAAGAGATAGCATAGATAAATGGGACCTCATAAAACTAAAAAGCTTCTGTTCATCAAAAGAAATGGTCTCTAAACTGAAGAGAACACCCACAGAGTGGGAGAAAATATTTGCCAATTATACATCAGACAAAGGACTGATAACCAGAATATACAGGGAACTTAAAAAACTAAATTCTCCCAAAACTAATGAACCAATAAAGAAATGGGCATGTGAACTAAACAGAACTTTCTCAAAAGAAGAAATTCAAATGGCCAGAAAACACATGAAAAAATGCTCACCATCTCTAGCAATAAAGGAAATGCAAATTAAAACCACACTAAGATTCCACCTCACCCCTGTTAGAATAGCCATCATCAGCAACACCACCAACAACAGGTGTTGGCGAGGATGTGGGGAAAAAGGAACCCTTTTACACTGTTGGTGGGAATGTAGACTAGTACAACCACTCTGGAAAAAAATTTGGAGGCTACTTAAAAAGATGGACATCGATCTACCATTTGATCCAGCAATACCACTCTTGGGGATATACCCAAAAGACTGTTACTCCAGAGGCACCTGCACATCCATGTTTATTGCGGCACTATTCACAATAGCCAAGTTATGGAAACAGCCAAGATGTCCCAGCACTGACGAATGGATTAAGAAAATGTGGTATCTATACACAATGGAATTTTATGCAGCCATGAAGAAGAACGAAATGTTATCATTCGCTGGTAAATGGATGGAATTGGAGAACATCATTCTGAGTGAGGTTAGCCTGGCTCAAAAGACCAAAAATCGTATGTTCTCCCTCATATGTGGACATTAGATCAAGGGCAAACACAACAAGGGGATTGGACTATGAGCACATGATAAAAGCGAGAGCACACAAGGGAGGGGTGAGGATAGGTAAGACACCTAAAAAACTAGCTAGCATTTGTTGCCCTTAACGCAGAGAAACTAAAGCAGATACCTTAAAGCAACTGAGGCCAATAGGAAAAGGGGACCAGGAACTAGAGAAAAGGTTAGATCAAAAAGAATTAACCTAGAAGGTAACACCCACACACAGGAAATCAATGTGAGTCAATGCCCTGTATAGCTATCCTTATCTCAACCAGCAAAACCCCTTGTTCCTTCCTATTATTGCTTATACTCTCTCTACAACAAAATTAGAGATAAGGGCAAAATAGTTTCTGCTGGGTATTGAGGGGGGGAGCGGGAGGGGGTGGAGTGGGTGGTAAGGGAGGGGGTGGGGGCAGGGGGGAGAAATGAACCAAGCCTTGTATGCACATATGAATAATAAAAGAAAAATGAAAAAAAAAAAAAGAAAAAGACCACCAAAAGAATAAATCCTTTTTTCTATAAAAAAAAAAAAAAAAAGAAAATATCATCTCCACCTGGAAGTATGGGCTCTTTTTCACATCTAATAAGCTTCATGTTACATTCAGATCACAAAAGAATATTAAAGTTATAGATACTCTTTATTCATTTTCTAGAGATGGACTAACAGTTACCAAGATCTGAAAATGATAAAAACAAATGAAAATCATAATTTTACTTCTGAATATAGATACAATGATCCTAAAAACTCCCACTAGCAAATGGAATCTTACGGGACTGGGGGTCCAGAAATGCATTGTACTTCTAGAAAGCTACAATGGTTTAGACCTGCAGTACTGCCTTCAGAACCAAAGTATATTAATGGAAAATAATATTAAAGTCTTGGAGAACATTAGTCCTAACACTAATTGTTAAATGGTTTATTCTTTCCATATACAGTTAAGTTATCTTAATCTATATCTATGTTTATATTAATGCATCAATAATACAAGTACATATAATATTTTAATCACATATACATATTTTAAATAGATGTGTCTTTCACTGATGTGTATTGACAGTCCACATATAGGTATCTTTAATCTAAAAATAGATTTTAGCAAAACTCAGAAAGTAGTAAGAATACCAATTATATAATTGAAACAAGATAACAGCTTAGCGAAGAAGAAAGTCAAATGCAAACAGATATTTAAAAAGTGTGTTTTGGGTAGTAGTTCAATGGATAATACTTATTTTCTATCAAGTTGTCAAAGTTTTTCAAAAAGAACGGGAGCCAGTGTTGGGTTAGTCTGAAGGGTAAAGGCAAATAAATATTATTTGCAATGTTTTGAGATTATTTAGCCATAATATGTCAAAAGTTTTTAATATTAATCCACACGTTTTACTTAATTCTTGAAATACGAACATTTTATATTGTAAAAGCTTATTTGTATTTTCTTTATATGTGCATTATTTTTGGCACAGAAATACATTTTAGATAGTGTACAAATTTTGGCTTATCCTTTCACCTAGGAGGAAGTAGGTCATTGGTTGCATAGCAGTGACAGATTTAATACTATTTTCCTTATGAAAACTCTGAGAGCTAACTTTTGTGTCAGTATGGCTTATCATGTTTGGAAGGTGCTACATACCTGCAAATAGCGGACCACTCGGCAGACCAGGTCAGGTGCCATGAAGTCTCCAGTGAATCGCCAAATGATATCTGTCAAGATGTTGACCAGCCCTGTGAAAGAGTCTAATAAAACATACAGTGCTTAATTTCAGTCTCAAGTCTGTGGCTGTGCTGCAGCAGGAATGATTTCCTGGGGAGTCTTTATTTTCTCTTGGTTTCTCAGATACCACTGATGAAAAGTAAGGCAATGCAGGAGTCCCCTCACTTTTATTAGGAAAAGAGTTCAGCAATGATAGAGGTAAAATCAAACACATCATACAGTTGACCTTTAAAGTCACCAAACAGGAGACCTGTGGTAAAGCAAGCACTGTGTCACAATCAAAAGAAGGCAAAAATTTTAAAAAGCAAAGTATTTGATTCTGGGAAAACTCTCAGAATTCCCCTTTTCATACCCTTTATTTTACAGTCTAGCTCTTCTACCTCCCTATCCTCAATTTCAGTTTTCCCCTAAGATTCTTCTGCTTATTCACCCTTTCAATATCTGCCCTTGGGAAATATCAGGTGCATAATCCATCAATTTAATTCAATTCCATTAGTTGTAGTGGGAAAAACGTGTGAAGAGTTTTGTCACATATTAACACTTAGCAGAAAGTATCTAGTACACAGAACAAGAAGCACTATACTAAGTAGATAAAATGACTTGTCTGCCTAGCATAATCCAGGTTTTGTCATTGGTCACCTCAGTATTGACATCAGATGCACATGAATGGAGTGGCCAAGTGACAGACAGGAATAGTATGATAGACTACTTCTTCTACGGTTAATATAGCCTCTGTTGTCTTTGAATGTACAACTTACCAAGAAGAGAGACCAACATTGAGCGAGCCCCCAGTAGGGACTATTCTTGAATAGATCAACTGGTTACTTTTTGTCAAGTTGACATTGGGCCTCTCTTATCCCACAAGGGCCACCTGTCCATCCTCCCAATGATATGCCTACCCAATATATGAGCTTGTTTTTTTTCTGACCTTCGAGCTATCGCCAACACCACTCACAACTCTCTGGGGCTTTCAGATTTCCTAACTGAAACTGAACCCACACAAGGTAGTATCTGATCATGGTACTCACTTCATAGGGAAGGCAGTGTAAGTCTGCACTCATGGTCATAGAACTCACAGTTTGTAGCATGTACTGTACCACCCAGAAGCAGCTGTCTCCTAGAGCCCTGGATGGACTCCCAAGGAACAGATGAAGTGCAGCCTGAAGGTAATGCTTAGAAGGGTAGGCAGCCATCTTTACAGTGCAGTTGAAACAATCAGATCCCTTTTTAGGGTGCTGTGTCCCTTGTGAGAATTACAATAGATCAGACAACCAAGAGGAAGAGTAATGAATGGCCTCTGTTAACATTGCTGTCAACCTCCACCAGGAGACCTTCAAGTCTTATGCCTGTGTGACTGTCAGCCCTTTTGTTTCTCTATGGGTGACACTGATAAGAAGCATCAGCAAGTACTTGGGAATGAAAACAAAAGTACAACAAACTTGCAGAAGAGATTCCTGTGGTAGTTCCTAGGTGTGAGAGAAGTTCTTCCTGAGAAGGGCAGGGTTGTGCAGGGCCTTGAGAGTTGTGGGTCATGACTGATCAAGTAGGAAGGTCATGAAATTTTTCCTGGCAGAACTGGACTGGATGAATGAATGCAATGCAGGTCAGAGTTACTTGGATATTGTCTTTTCATTTACTTCTTCCTTAATTTGAAAATAATGAGAAAATTAAATGGTGCTTTTCTAGATCCAGGTGACTATGTGAACAATTATAGTGCATCCAAGTAAAATCATTATCTCCCTGGAGCTGGATCTTAAATAAGCCTATTTCTGTGAGTAGACCATTCACAGAACTGTGGCACAGCATTTGTTAGTTGCTATTAAGCAAATGATGCTATAGGTGATCAGTAGAAAGCTATTTAGTTACCTAAGTAATTAAGTGCATTGCAAATAAACTGCTCCTAGGTGGTAATTAACAGGACCTTGGGAATAAAGGTACACTTTAAAGGCCAAATCACTTCCATGTATTAGTCTGCTTTTTAAATTTTGTTCTGTGAAAGATCTTAGGAAACTAATATGCAGGAAACCCAAAGCAGACTCCCAGCAGACTTACTTGCTTCTTTTAGGGTATCTTGCAAAGGTGAATGTGGGTTTCACATGGGAGAGCAAATATGAATGAAGTGGGGAGAAGTCAAGCACAGGCAACAGCTGAGCTGAACTCTACAGGTGAAAAGGAGGTGAAGGACATTGATTCTAGGCACACATAAAGGCATCAATGAAGTTATGGAGGTGAGAAGAGTGAGAACGACATGACTTCTGTATATAAAATAACATTTCATCTGTTGCCATTACTAAAGCCTAAAATAGGAGCTAGGAAGAGCAAGAAATGGAGCTGAAGAAACAGAAGACTCTGGACCTTTCAAGCTCTTGTGCCAATGACAGGAGCATGTGTTTGTTCCTTTATTCAACAGGAGATTGAACAGCTGTCTTCTCACCCGTTTTAAATAGATTTCTGTAGTTAATGTAGGGAGGATCAATTTGGTGGGTCCAGTACAGGAATTACCATTTGCACCTCTTAGGGGATGTAGAAATTTGAGAAAGATAATCAGTATCTCGTGTGTGGAAATAAGAATAGGGACACAGAGAAGGAAGCATACCTGAGCTACACTTGGCATGGTAAAATCAAGAGGATTTATGACTGAATATTAGATTTTTGTATGTTCCTGGCTGGGGTGACCTTGGTAGATGGTGGTGCCATCAATTAAGTCTGTGAACACAGGAAGATGAACTCATTAAGGGAAAACTTTAATGAGATTGGATTTTAATTGGGTTTTACACAACTTAACATGTAGTGTTATTAGTGATGTTAGATTGAAGTCTACCATCTTTTTGTTGCTTCTAGTTTTCATTTATATGTTGTTCCTTTTTCTTCTTCTTGGACTGATTGAACATTTTTTATGATTTCCTTTTTTGTTTGTGCCATTGGTTTATTAACTATGCCTCTATTCTATTTTTAAAAATGTTGATGGAGAGTTTTCAATATATATCTTCAATTTATCATGGTCTACTTTAATCTAATACTATACAAATGCTTATATAATGCAAGGACTTGTATGTTCAAATTCCTCATAAACTGTGCTATTGTTTAGATGTTTAAATTTAATATGTATTATAAAACCCACTGCTACAATTTTGTAAACAGTCAATTATGTTTTAGAGCTGTTATTTAAAAATAAGAAAAATGTGTTTAATATTACTCCTCAGTTTTACTTGTTTTAGAGCTCTTTATAGTTTTTTTTTAATTATTGTGCTGGGTGGGGTACATTGGAATATTCACAAAATTGTTACAACGTATCAAATATATCATACTTGAATTCACTCTCTCCACTGCTCTCTTTCATTCCCCCTTCCCTGAGTCCCCCAACAGTCTCAACATGTATCATTTTGCATTTACTTACATGTGTATACACTGTTAGTGCTACCTCCCCCCAGTCCATCCTTCCCCCCCCTCCTGTTCTCCAATTTTGTAGAAGAAAAAACATAAAACATAATTAGAGAAACATAGCGTTTTTGCTAATTTGAGATACAGGGAGATTCCTTGTGTTGTTCCCATGCACATGTGTATTGCAACCGACATGGGTTCATCTCTACCAGACCTCTTACTACTTCCTGCTCCCCTTCCCATAGCAGCCTCTGCTAACTTAAGATTTGCTCCTCTACAGTGGGCACATCAACCACATTCAAGTTTTAGGTTTCCTTCCCTTTCCCTAATCCTCACGTGTGTGTTCCCTCTTAGTGTGTGTGACCCGTGTCCAATAATATTACTGCATTTTTTTTAGGTCTATAATCCGCACATGAGGAAGAACATGCGATTTTGGCCCTTCTTAGCCTGGCTATCTTGGTTAAGAGGATGTTCTCCAGTTTTTGTTGATCAAATCTCTGTTCTGTTGTCAAATTTCTTTTGTCAGAACCTCTTTTAATGTTTCTTGAAATGTATCTGGGCTGGCAACCAATTTTCCCCATTTGTTTTTGCTTTCTTTAAATAAAATCTTGAATAATCTTTATTTCCACTTCATTTTTAACAGATAATTTTATTAGATGAGTGACAATAATCCTCCAGTTGGTGCTTTTTTTTGGGGGGGGGGGGTCCCTGGAGCTTGCTAGGCAGGTACTCTACCACTTGAGCCATACCTCCAGCCCTTTTTTGTCTTAGTTGTTTTTTTAGATAGAGTCTCGAGTTTTTGTCTAGGTCTGGCTTGGTCTATTGTCCTACATATGCTTCCCGGAGAGCTGGGATGACAGATACACACCATTGTGCCAGACATTGGTTGAAATGGAATCTCTTGAGCGTTTTTTTTTTTTTTTTTGGCCTGGGCTGGAACCAAGATCCTTCCCATCTCTACCTCCCAAATAGCTTGAGTTACAGGCATGAGCCACAGTACCCAGAAAATTGGTTTTAAAGGTGCTAATTTTGTCTTCTGGTTTGAACAGCTTCTGAGAAGTTTGCTTTAATTAAAACGTTTCTTTCTTTGATTTAATGTTTCCATGTGTTTTCTTCCTGGCTGTCTTCAAGGTTTTCTGTTTATCTTTTTCCATTAGTTTGATTAAGTTATATCTATGGTTTTTTCATTTTTTTAAGTATCCTGCTTCAAGTTATTTAAGAATTTTCGCTCTATGGATTGATGGCATTCATTATTATTGGAAATTTTATAATATTGTTCAAATAATTTTTGGCTCCCTGTCGCTTTCTCTTTCTTTCTCTCTCTCATCTGTAACTCTAATTACACATATCTTAGACATTTGATATTATAGTTCTTAAACATGCTTATTCTCTCTCTTCCTCCTTTCCCACTCTCTGTGTTTTTCTCAGTGAGTTTCATTTTGAGTAGTTTGTATTGATCTACCTTCAAGTTACTGAATTCTTACTTTGGTTACATTAAGTCCACAGATGTTTTCTCAAATGAATTCTGTGAATTTTTTAAAGAAGGTTTTCACATTTTCCCTTCAACCTTACTTATAGTTTTTATCTCTCTATTGAAGTTACTCAACTATTTAGCCATTGTTTATCCTTTTCCCTGGAAACTTTTACCTATTGATCATAGCTATTTAAAAGGAAGGATTTTTTGAAAGCTTTCCTTTTAAAATAATTTTGGACTCACATCGAAATTGCAAAAACAGTATAGAAACTTTCAATGTGTACTTCACTAGGTCAACCACCGTATAAGATGAAAATCAGGCCATTTCTATTAGTATGCAGCTATAAACTAAACTATAGAGCTTATTTGGATAGTACCATTTTATAAGTACTTTTATGTCTATAAATTTAATCTTGCAAAGCCATATAGTCATCTCACCAATATCACAGTCAGGATACAGAAATCCCCTACCTCCATAAAGAAATTCCTTCATGCCATCTCTTTATAGCTATACCCTCTACTCATCGCTATTTACCAGAAACCACTAATCTGTCCTTCACTACTATCATTTTGCTATTTTAAGACCTTTATATAAGTGGAATCATACAATATTGTACCTTTAGATATTAACTTTTAAAAAAAGATAATATGATGCCTTTGAGATCCAGCTAACTTGTACACATCATTTGATTGTTCTTTCATATTTCTGAATAGTGTTGAACTGTATGGAAGTATCATGGTTGTTTTATCTATTAGGAGATACTGGCTTATTTCCAATTTTTAGCTATTTCAAACAAAACTGATGGACATTGATTCATATGTTTTTGAGTGAGTATATGTTATCATTTCTCTAGGGCAAATGTCCTAGAGAAGTAGAAATGTTGGGCTACAGAATAAACTTATCTTTACCTTCATTAATAACTGTCCAATAGTTTTCTAGCATTAATACCCTGCTGTGTATTTCTATCAACAATGTATGAGATACCATGATCCTGTATGTCATGGTATTATCATGTCAGCACTTGGTATTATCAGTATATTTTCTTCTAGTTGTTCTACTAAGTAGCTAGAAGGATCTCATCATGGCTTCCTTTTGAATTTCCCTAAGTGATTAATGATGTTGAACATTTTCATGAGTTTATTTTGTTATCTGTATCTCCTCTTTCATGATGTTTACTTTTAAGTCTTTTTATCCTTTACATAATAATTATTTTAAAGATCCTTTTTAGTAGTTCCAACATTGGAGTCATTTGTCTGCCTGATTCTGTTGATTACTTTGGCTCTTAACAAGGGGCTACATTTTCTTTTTGAGTTTCATACATTTTGATTGAATGGCAGACATAGAATTATGTAAAGAAAATCATAAGAGATTGAGATCAATACTACTTATGCCTGAAAATGAACATCTAAGGCAGTTCAAGAGAAGTTTGAACTTCTCTTGAATCTATTTACTCAGCACTTGAGCAAGGGTTGGTTTTGTTTTTACTATGGTTGTCTTCAGTCCCCCATATATTTCAGATTGCTCTTTAGATGCTCTACTGGGCTGGGAGCAGGGGTACTAGAAGGTTTTAATGTTCTACTCTCTACTTTTGTATTGCCGAACATGGCTACTATTTGCTACTCAATGCTTGCTAAGCTAGTGGATGTAAGGCTTCTCTTTTGTCCCAGCTCAGCCTCAGTATTATTAAAAGCCTGTGCACCTGGGCATTGTGAGAGGGACATTTTCAGTGCCCCAAATCCTCTTCCCATGAAAATCAGAATCCTGCCTTGAATCTGTGATGGGTCTTGCATATGGGAGAGTTTTGTGCCCTTCCCTTGTAGCACAAGACTTCTAACGGTATGGAAATTGCCACTTCCTATATCTGTCCCCAAGAGGTGAAGGGTTTCTAATGTATTGTTTCTTGGCCTTTACTGGTGCTCTGGAAACAACAGTGTTTGGTCCCACAATGGCTAAGATTTTGTTGAGAGAAGTGGCTAGGCAGGAGGGTAGGGTCTCATGTATGAACAAAACTTTGCTGTGTATCTTCACACAATATCTGTAACAATTACTCAACTCTACCATTGTCATTTGGAAGCAGTTATTGCCAAGTCTGGACTGAATGGGCATGGCTGTGCTCTAAAAAATCTTTACTTATAAAAATAAGCTATAGGCTACATTTGGCCTGTAGGCTGTGGTTTATCTCCCAGTCTACAGAATAAACTTCAAATGTCCTATCATGACTTTTGAAACCCTCTTGTCTTCCTCTTCAGTCTGATCTTTTCTCATCACATCCTAATTTCATTCTATAAGACAAACCTTTTCAACCAGCACATTAAGACTGACAGCTGGTCAACTGATCAAAACATTGGTTAAAGAAATGAGGCATGCACACAAACCCAACTTAAAGCATTTTAGTATAAAACACAGATGTACATTTATTTGCCATTTCTTTAGTGTAAGTCCAAGATTATTATTTGATTTTATGCATCATCTTTTCATAAAATATAACCATAACACATCTTTTATTAGTTCCAATTTTTGTTTCTTTAAATTTAAGCTAGAAGTTGGGATACGAGCAAAGCAATCTGAGCCAGAATCTTATTGCAGGAATTTTTATATGCCTCCTTCATTTTTTTTAACTGCATCTCCTGAGCTTAGTTCAATTGAAACATGTTCAGTGACTCACTAAAAAAAAAAAAAAATCAAGTCTTTCCGAAGTATCTATCTTAATTGTAACAGGAACAACAGCTCTTTAATGCTAGCTAAATTGTATAATTTTAACACATTTGCAAACTTCTCAGTGAGCATCACTGGCATAAATTTGTTTGGGGGTAAACACCCCTTATGCATACAATGCAAGAAGTGGGTGCAGAAATGGACAGGCTTATAGGAACCATTGTGATAGCCACAGTGTTAAGATGTTTTTCTGGGAGAATGGAGAGCGGTAATCATTCTAGTGAGACCATTTAGAAGACACAAGAAAAAGCAGCTACTGGAAACCCATGATTGCTTCCTCACAAGACCCAACTCTTCACTCTGCCATGCCTTTCCTCTATGCTGCTCCTTTGACTTGGGAAGCTCTTCACTCACCTCTACCTGAAGAATATCCCCTATTTCCTCAATGTTCCTAAGGTTACTTCCCTTATGATATGTTTTTTCTGACTACTGAGATTATCTCCGTTAATTCTCCCTCTGTGCCTCCTTCTGCCCAATTTTTATAGTACCTATAATACATTAATTTTTAAAAAAATATTATTTCTTTCTTATTCCATTATCTCCTATGGGAGAGCAGAGATTATTTTTTATTCAGCTTCACATCTTCAGGTCCTCAAATTATGATATCACATAGCAAAAGCTTCATAAATTTCCACTTAGAAAATGACGACATTATAATTGTTGCTTGATCGGTTTCCTGCTGCATAGGTGATTTCACAGAGTAGAGTAAGCCACATCAACCATTTCCTTCAATGTACATTGAAATAATGATTGTAGAATCCAGATGCCACGAGGAGGAGAGTGATTGAAATTCTGATTCCCAAGTAGATTGCTTAAAAAGCACCCCTGGATTCTATGATCTCTGCTAGATTACAATCTCTTGATTGCCAGTGGCTGTACCTCACTCATGTTCATAATCTCATTCCTTTTCACAGCATCTGACAAATACTCATGCTTGTAAGTGAAGGAGGAATTGTTGGCCAACTAAACACATTAGCAAACTTCTTAAAAATGTTAGTCCAGGATTCATCCTGCGTAAACAGCAAGTTGAGTCACCTTTTCTAAGATTTCTGCTTGCTCTCAGTTGTGTTTGGGCTTTCCCATGTAGAACACAGACATGGGAATAATGAACACTTAGCAAATTGAGCAGGTCTTTTTCTTGACAAGTGAGTAGCTCATAAACAATTGTCACATGGATAGGAGGATATTGAATACAACCCAATGTTCATTGAGTCATTGACATTTCTGATAACATAAGATCCTTCCTGCCTTTTTGTTCCAATTGTGCTATTCTAAATGAGGGATCCAAGAGGAATAGTGTGGGAAACAGTATCAATTGTGTATCTCCTGAGAATGCAATACTTCCAGGCTAACTGAACCAACATCTGTAGTGTTATTTAAAAAGTAGGGATAGGGGTAGGTAGGTGATGATGCCTTGTTTACTTGTAAACTGTTTTTGATATCACAAAGTGTTCCTCTCCCTCCCATGTTTCTTGTTTGACAACCAGATACTTAAGGACACTCTAAATGAAACAAGATTTGAAGACCTTACGTGAGTTCACTTTATAATAGATCTTGCATTGCTTAACCTCATGTCAGGTACTTACTTAACTACTAGCTAAGTAAATTTATGTGTCTCTGCTTTGGGTTTATTTTACAACAGTATTAGGATTCTGGCACTGTGCCCTTCACCAAGATTAAGTACCAGCTGAGCTTAATGCCTAAACTGTCAACTGCCTGGCTCTTCATTAATCCCAGGGAAGTGGCCCACACCTCAGTCATTACTGCTCAATTAGATAAGAAATCATCCCATTCATTATCATTAGAGAAGGCTCTGCACAGAAAGATCTGTTCCTGGGATTTTCAAATAGTCTTACGAAGACACAAATGTTGTTCCTCCTTTCTATTAGTTCCCTCAAGCAAATAAAAAACCTGTATTTCCTTGGAAAAACTCAAATTCTCCTCAAACTTATTCTCTTTACATCTGTTGTATGCAAAACCCAATAATTTTGTAAAGAAAGGCCAACTGCTTGCCTAGAATGTGGTCATTGATGGGTGATGAAGAAGTCTTATGCTTATATATACAAGAAGCAAGTTCAGTAAGAGCAAGTGTTTTCTTGAAATTAAGGGAGACAAAGGCATGGAGCCACCACTATTTTTCCTCTTCACTTTAAGGGAAGATATCTTGAAGCACAATTGGTATGTAATCATTGCAAAGCATAGGACTCAGGTCGACTGAGCATAGAAATAAGAAACCGACTTGTTTCCTCTTTTAAAGAGATTTTGTTTTTCCAATAAGAAGAATTCACGTGAATGGGCTGGTGAAACTCTGGTGAAGGAGAGGAGAGTCCATTTGTAGTTATTTTCATTTTCATCTCATCCTGCTGCATTCAGGCACAGACTTGCACCTAGGGAGTTGAGGGGCTACATCCCCTTTTGAGAAATGACTATCCAGCTGTGAGCAGTGTGGCTTGCTGGCATCCTCTCGCTGTTATATTCCATGGATTTAGCCTCAGCTTTCAGAGTGAGATCATGTTATTCATGGTAAAACTTCTGCCAATAACTAAGTGAACTGTGGGTGGAAAAGTCTAGCCATTTCTACCCAAAAGAAGACTTCTTTAGTGGTCTGCTAGACTCTGTCAGTATGCTGTCCTGTTGGGGTGCCTGCTTCTTTCCTTTTTTTTTCACAGGTATTACTTGACCAAATGCCTTTGTATACCCAATTCTGTTTCAGCAGCTGTTTTCCAAATAACCCAACATTCATATAAGATAAGGCAGTAAGGGGCACAAGATCATTTTAGGGATGGTCTTTTTGGCTGCTGTTCATGCATAATCTAAGATTTTAGCAAATATCTTATTTGTTCAAAATAAAGCCACCGGGAGAGCTTCCAGGACTCTAGACAGTACTATGTCGCAATGATTGGTATGCAGAGCCTGTTTCCATGTAAGCCTGCATTGGGCACCATGCTTCTGGCTTCTTTGAAGGCTATAAAATCATCGATTCACTCACGGTAGAGACATTACTGAGAACATTTTGCTGCTGCATTAAAGTCCCATATATAAAACTCCATAGAACCAATTTTCTTCATCAGGAAACATTCTGCTATGCATTTCCTTCAAGGCCACAGCAAAAATATCTGGTTAATTTTCACCCTTAGTTTTGGTCACTGGGAGGCATAAAATGAAATATGATTCAGCTACAGTGACTTCACAGGGCCTCAGAGCCTAAATTTGATTCCTTATTTATTTCTCTGAGGTTATAATTTAATGTTTTTCATGAACTGTCTATTTTATTTTGCTCTTCTCGTTGTATTGGGTGCATTCTTACACGTGTAAGCAGCATGTACCGACTCTAAGGTTTTGAAAACTGGCTCTTCCATAGGACAGCTGTGTAATCTTGGGCATGTTTCTAGACTTGCTGAATCCTAGGTTTTTTGTACAATTTGGATTATAAGAATACTTGATTTATATAAGGCCATTGCAAAGCTTAAATGAGATAATACATGTAAAGTGCTTCGTACAATGCTTGGCACATAAAGTTAGGGTACTGGTACAAGGAACAGGGCTGATGACAAGGCAGACTGCTACATGAACTGGGGATGAGGGAAGGCATCTCACCATAAATCTTAGGCTTCTAGACAACATAGAGAAGAGAGCTTTCTGAAAAAAAATGATAAATAAGAGGTAGAAGTTTTGTTTAAATTAGACATACAATAAAGAGTGGTTATTTTATTTATTTACTGTAATGTATCTACTTAATCTAATTCATTTGACATCCACTAGAAAACAGTGGTGATTAAATTAACTGACAAGATGAATCAAATCAAATCAATCTCTGGGAGAACAGAATATAAGAAAAACTAGTTACCATGAGTTGTTCAGGGATTGGACCATTAGTTGTTAACAGGGATGCTATTTGGGGGGGCACAATTCTTTGTTTGGCTAGATGATTCTGTGCACTATAGGAAATTTGGCATTCCTGACTGTGCTGACTAAATATCAAAAGTATCCACTCCATCCCCATCTTTGTGATATCTCCAAATGGTTCACTTAAGAGGACCATCTCCAGTTAAGAATCATGGAAATATAGAAGGACATCTAGAGGTAGATTGAGAATACAACCTGGCACCCCTAGAATGGACCCAGTTTCTATCAGTCATGGTTATAACTGTGTCTCTTTCGTTCAAACGTCTTGGTTTATGTTGCTCTGTGGCAGTGGCTGATTCCAAGGGTGTGGCTGGGAAAAGTACGAGGTAAGCCTCGAGCATTGTGTTGTGCTGTGAAGTAGGGAAGTGCCCAATGAATGTGGAGAAATATTCCAACAGGAACAGGAGCCAAATTGTAGGGCTTTCCCTGGCCAATTAGTAATCTGAGCATGAAATTAATGATAGTACCAAATCATAATCTATTGAATAAAATATGAATTCATTTTCTCATATTGATATAAATAAATGGAGAGCAAGGGAAAGCTATTACACTAGATAGCCAACTAATAAATGTAGAAGGAATGATGTAATTAGAAACTCATCATTTGGAAATCTTTACAGAATCGATTCAGATAAAAATCTACTGTAGATGCTGAGCTGTGAGGGAAAGTTTGAGGATTATTACGCAATTTAGTAATATTTACTGCAAAGGTAAAACATTACCATTACAGTAGAGAAATATGACAGTAACATCACTGGTAGTAGGAGAAATTGATATCCGGTGCCTGTTGATGTTATATGCTGAGGAACCTGACATCATTTCTTTGGTACATCTCTCAGCAGTCCATGACCTAAATGTAATCAGCAGCAAACACCACACACACTCAAACTCAGGGACAGTTCGCAAAATACCTAACCTGTATTACTCAAAGAAAGACCAAAGGACCATTCCAAATGAAAAGAAGACAAAGTATCCATGGCAACTCAAAACAATACATGGCTTAAGATTTTCTTCTGCTATAAAACATGTTCTTGGGACAATTTGTGAGATGTAAAGCGAGTTTGTAGATTACATAGCAGGATATATTTAGATGGATGGATGGATGGTTGTATGGATGCATAGACAGAGAGATAGATAGAAGAAATGATGAAACAAATGTGGAAGATATTACCATTTGAGCAATATGAGTACAGGGTATATGGGGTACATTGCACTATCCTTGATTTCTTTTAATTCTAAAATTACAACCAAACACTAAGCTCATGACAAAAAATGTCCTGGCTTGGAGGACACATGATATAATTATCAACCTACAGGGGCAGAACTGGCAGGATGCAGCTGCTGTGAACTCTGCACAGAATTGAAGATGTGGGCAACTCACTTTCATATTAAAAGTGAACGTTAGAATTGTTTGGTTAATTTCTTCTCGTTCAGACAGTATAGTCAATCCTGGCAACTGTTATGTAAAGTATATGTTAATTATTTGATGTGTGGGCTGGTATTTGTTGCTATAAGATATTGAAACGTCATACTTTCTGATATTAGGGAGGTCTAGGACCCAGAAATATAGACACTCTTAAAAACAAAGAATCACAATAGCTAACATATGTAGCACTTTCCATGTGCTGAGCATTTCTCTGAGCCCCTGATTTGCTAATTGCACCTAATTGCTACCATAATCTTCTGAGAAAGTTCTATTACCATAATTATCCTCATGTACAGATGAAGAATCCAGGACATAGACACAGTAAGTAATTCATCCAGCTTCGGGAAAGTAGAGGTACAGAGATTCAAGACCAGTTAGGAGCAGGCTTTGACTTGACAACTCTATCATTTGGCCTCTTGAGGGGCTCTGGGTGATAAAACTACTCTTTCCAGATTGTTCTTATAACCAAAACTGAGGTTTCCAGGATAAGCATTAGCTGAAAGAGTCTGAGCTGCTCCATGTATGTTGGTGTTTTGTCTGTACTGAGTGGGGAATGGAGTCAAAGATCAGAGGAGACATGTAGGACCAGACTAGCAGAATCAAATTGCTGGGCCAGAAGAATTCTGGGGGATTTGGGTCATGGCAGGGACACTTGTGAGCACAGAGAGAGGATAGATTGTCCAGGTTAAAAGGTAATTAAGGTAGAAACTGGGAGATCATACTGGGAGCAAAACTTGTGGGCTTCTGAGCTACAAGTGACATACAGAACAATATGGATTTATTTCCTTGAAAAGGCTTGTTTGTCCAGTGTGTCTTATAAGTGCCGTCTTTCCAAGTGGCAATTGCCTTTCTCCAAAACTAGCTCTCTGAGTCTGTTCTTCATCACTAAGGAAGGTGGAATAAATGCTTGTGAACACCTGTGTGCCAGGCTCTGTACTAAGCATTTAACACATATGGTCTTATTTAATGCAGGGCTTTGAATGGGAGTATCTGAGCCAAGCTGCCCTTTCTGCATATAAATAGAATCAGTGGCCACTCAGAGTATGTGTTAGCAACCAGCTCAGGGAAATTTGGAGTGCAAATTGGAATTCCATGTAATTCTAATTGAACAGAGTAATATAATTAGATAATGATTCACTCTAACTGCAATAAACGTACTTTAAAAAATCACAGAACATTAGAAGAAGAAGAAACACTGTGGAACAATATAGAAACTTCTGCATATAGAAACAATATAGAAAATTCTGCATACAATAGGAAGAATATCAGCCTCAGTGAACAACAAAGGCCAATCAGGGCACATTTATACAAGTGCTCTTAATCACATTAGCTTCCCAAAGTATGGTAATACTATAACTTCAGTGTCTCTCTCTCTTTCTCTCTCTCTCTCTCTCTCTCTCTCTCTCTCTCCCCCTTTCCCCGCCCTGCCCTATTTCTGTGTTGGGGATGGAGCCCAAGGGTCTCACACATGTAAAGTGTCTCAATAGCACTGAACTACACTCCCAAACTCTTAGCCTCTGTGGTCATTATGAGGATTAAATTAAGTAAAACATGCAAAGCATTTGGTTCAATACTAGCTGAATGAAAGGCTCTAATGTTGAGCACCTGCTTTGCTCATTTACATAGGAGAGAAGTGAAGCTCAGAGAATTTAAGTAATACATTGAAAGCCACAGAAATAACAAACAGAGGCAGGATTCAAACCCAGGTCTCTAAACTCTGCCCGTATTTTTGTACAACTTTCAAACTAAGAATGGCTCTTAAATGTGTCCCTGGTTTAAAAACATCAAAATAAGAAATATATTTCTGGGTACATGAAATTGTAAGAAATTCAAATTTCAGTACACATAAATAAACTTTTATCAGAACACAGTCACACTCATACACTTGCATATTGTTCATGCTTTGAGGCTACAATGCCTGAGTCGGGGAGTCGAGACAGAGGTCACATGGCCCCCAAAGCCTCAAATGTTTAATACCTAGTACTATTGACCTCCCTTTATTTTGGACCTTTGACCTTGCTGGTGGATCCAGATTGGTGGTGACATTGCCAAATCTTCCTGCAATCTTCAGAAACTATTAAATTGCCATGCAGGTTGTATTGAAGTGCTCCCTGTTGGCTTAAACAGGAGAGTTTTGAAGGCAGCAGATGGGAAAAGATTCTTTTCATTCATCTTATCAGAAATCCAATCTCACTCTCTTTCATGTTCAAGAGGATTTGATTAATTAGGACATGAAGGGAGAAAAAACAATCCCTGCCTTTGGGCTGGGCTGAGCTGCTGTAATTTCAACTCCTCCTTCCCATGTGTACGGGACTCACTGAACTTCCAGCCCTGTCTACTACGAGGTGCACAGCTGGAGGTTGAAGGCATAAACTTCAGTCAGAGAGCTATGTTTGTAGTGTGGCTTCCATAGCTACCTGAGTGACTCTGAGCAAGACATTTAACCTCCCTCAGTTTAAGCTCCCACAGGTCTTGAGTGGGAGTAATGAGTATGCCTATAGCTCTGAGTGATTTGGAGATTAAATGAGAAAATAGATGAAAAGATTTTCCCACAAAAGAGTTGACTCAGTGAGCATTTGATGAAAATTAGCTAATCCTATACTATTATTTATTTCTGCTACTTGTCAGCAGGGAAGGAGCTAAGTCTATGATCCTAGTTAAAAAGTCCTGGATAATATCTGTCAGACCTTAAAAAATGGAACTCACACAAACCATATAAATTCAAGTAGCACAGATAACAAAAACAAGCATCTTACAAAACGACATGTCCTGGAATGTTCATGGCAGCACTGTTCACAATTGCCCTAAACTGGAAAGGATCCAAATATCTATCTGTAGCAGAAGGGAGAAATCAATTGTGATGTATTCACACAGCGGAATGCCATCCAATAAGGAGAGTAAATGGTCTACAACTTTATGTGACAGAGTTGAGGAATCTCGTACCACAATGCTCAACAAAAGAAGCCAGGTATCAAGAGCACACCTACTGTGAGATTTTATCTATATAAAGGTATAAAAGAAGTGAAAGTTGTCTGTCCCTCAGGGTTCCTGCTCGGTAGAGGTGAGTTGGCTAGGAGTTGTGAGAGGGGTCTTGGGGAAGCTGGTATTGCTGTTTCTGGATTTAAGTGCTGGTTCCATTAGTGATCCTTTATCAACCAATACTTACAATGAGTGCATTGGATTAGATTTCGTATTTCAATAAAAATAATGAAGAACAAAATGAGAGGTAGCCTTCTCCTAACTGGGACTTTCATTCAGTCTCTTCCTCAGAGGCTGCCTCTTTCACCATCCAACAGAATACAATGGTCCAGAGATAGTCATTGATGTAGAATATCTTGTGGATATGATATTCTACACATTTCTTTTCTTCCTATTTCCTGGAGCATTTTGACATGCCTGGCCCTATGTTTAGCCAACCACCTGTTGCAAAGGTGGCTGTAGACCTCAGGGGAAAGTCAGGGAGAGCAGAGGATATGAGAAGTACCTCGATGCTGGGTGACCCTCTTGGACTTGGCAAGATTTCAGCAAATGTTTGTGGAGCTGTCAAAGTGAGGTTAGGTGCTTCAAATGTTCCAGCCCTCTTCCTAGTGTTGACCACGGAACCGGATAAAGCCACCCTGTGCCTTTTTTTGTGTTTGACATTTCAAATGTCCCCTGGGGCAGCCCTGGTCCCCAAAACCCTCGGTTCTTGATGAGTGCTCTATCTGTTTTATGAAGCCATTTTTCTCATCCTGAAGCTGCAGCATTGTCTAACAACAGAATGTGATCCTTGAAATGAGAACCATCATGAAATACCTAGGAAGACATGCCTGCATTTTTGGCTGTTTATTCCTCCTGATCTTTCACATTAGTGGCTTCTTCCTATACGTTTGGCAACATCAACTGTCCCAAATGTTATTCATCCTCTAGGGCCCCATACAAATCCCATCCCCCCACAATGTTCTCATCAGGCTTCCCTGGATTGTCCCTGATTTCCATCATTTCACTTAGCTTTTCTTTAAGCAGTCGTCAGTCAATAATTATTGCTTGACTTCAGGCAGTGCCATGTGTTGGAAATACAAAGAAGGAAAGTCCATTCCTGTCTTCTACTGCTCACGTTTTAGTCTCAAAGGGAGACATGCAAAATAATGAAATACAAGGCTGCACAATATCTGTCCAAAGACAGGGTGCCTGATCAAATCTCTGTAGAGGGATGCCTATGGGCTTTGCTAGATGGGAGGAGAAGAAGAGCATCCAGGAAGAGAGGCACAAAGCACCGTGGGCAAACACATGGAATTATGGGCCACAGATTGTCACTTAAAATCTAATGTGTTATTGAATTTATTATGAGAGATAGACTATGAGAGATTCATGAATAAGAGGCCTAAGTTAGGGCTCTCAATAACCCCTGCCCCCAACACCTAATCAAATCTGGGTGCTCAGAATAGACAAATAAAATATTAAAGGAAAACACAGGAAGAGTTGCCTTCAAGGATTTAATTAAGAGCCTGAATTTTAAACACTCAACAAAATCTCATTTTTAGAATGTGAACATCACACCAGACTTGGAATATAAGGGAACACTATGAGGATATGAACCTGATCTTTAATTATAGCAGTTATTATAATCAGGGCCAGCTGTGGTTAACCATTTATTTCCTCTGTCCTATTCAACACCTCATCCCTGGGTCACAGGCTCGCTTCTCAGGACAATGTTTGAGTATAATTATTTGAGTATAATTGGTCCTGGCCTGGGATATAGTTACTATCTGAATCAATTGTTTGCCTCTCAATTGCTCTGTGACCTTGGGACAACTTAGATATTTTGGATCTTAGTTGCTACCTTTGAAAATTGAGACAAGTACACTTTGTTAAGATTAAGTATCACAAGGTTTTAGATTATAATAGCCTCCCAATAATATAATATTTCCTTCCTTTTTCTCCCCACTTTCCTTTATACTCCTTTTCCTTTTACTTTAGAGGTTTTATGAAGAGATTTTTGAGAATAGAGCCTAGTAGATAGAGAATGAAGACGTTCTGAGCAGATGAGGGGAGCTTTGGGGCAGATACACAGATAAGTAAAGGACTTTTAAGACATTTCTCAGTGTTACTGGGTTTTATGCAAATTTTTCCCCCAAATCCTTCCATTCTCATGGATTAAGAGATCTTCAGAGGCACAACACACCAAGCTGAGGTTGGCACTGGAGCTAAACTATGTTGGGGTTGCATGTGTTATAGAGAAAGGACTAGATATTATTTACCTGGAAGAGAAGATTTGGGACACAGTACTTGTCACATACCCTCAAGCCTGTTCCCTGGGAGAATTTTATACTGCAGGCTAACATGGGGCTGGGTTCAAGGTATTTTCTTGGTAATATCTTGGAGTTTCCAAGTAGCTTGCTTTGGGAGGAGGGGATTACCCAGACACTAGAGGGATTAAAGCAAAGAGTTTCAGACCATTTCTCAGGGATTTGGCACAGTGGAGAAAAATGTGATAACCTGTGCTGTGCCTCCCACATCTACCTAAGATTTTATAATGACTCATTTGGCTCCTCCTCTGTGCCATCCTCCCACTCCCAAATAAGAGTTGCTATATTGCCAACAAAGTTCCTCCCACCTGCTGCCCCACCACTATCTCACCAAACTGAAGCAATCTCAGGTGTAAGCAAATATAACTCATAGGCTAATTCTCCAGAGGTAATGCCTAAAATCACTTATTCTTCCAACCTCATTTTCATTTTAATGGGGGGCATCCAACTTTGGGCTGGGAGTGACAATAACGGTTTTTAGAATGTGAAATCTAGAGAGGAACAGAATGGGCTGGCAGCTTGCCCAAGGTCACACAAAAAGGTATGAGTGAAAACCAACTTCCCCAATTCCACCTCGTGATCTCACCCCCCACTCCCACCTGAAGTAGTCATCCTAGGAACTTCCTGTTCCATTTGTAGGATGTGTCAGTGCTCCTGCCTAGCCTGAGTGTGAAGAAATTATGATTGTGAGATGTGAAACAATCCTTCATCACTGCCAAAAGTGAGCATGAGCAATAGCAGCTTGGAGGAGGCTTGATCAAGAGACATTATGCAAATGCCTAGTCCATTACCAGACTAACTGCCCCAGTAAAGAGCCTGCCTTGATTCAGACAGTTTTATTTTTCTTGGTTTGTCAGACTAAAATCAGGGCCTGACTGATGCCTAGATCAAAGCCTAAAAGGTATATGACTGGCAGAGGCCCAACTCCTTTCTCTGAATTAGAGGCCCTTCCTCTATGAGCTGGCAAGAGTTCCAGCTGTGTGCACACAACTATATTCCCTGGTCAAGAGCTTCGCTGCACAGGACTAGGCAGTAAACATCCTGGAGCCACGACGGGCCTCATTTGTGATGCCCTGGTAGGAAAAGAGTGGTGAGGCCATAGTACCCAATCCTATCTCTCCTATCTCTCCATCCCTTCTTCACCTCTTCCCACCTGTCATGCCAGCTCAGTGATCCTGGAACGGAAGCATTCATTACAGTTTTGTGGTTGCACAAGAAAAATAATATTTTTCATGTTCTAAAACTGAAATTAATTGCTGGTATGAATTTCTACTCTGCTGGATATCAAAAACTTAATTGCAGTCAATTAAATGTTTATTCTTCTCATCTTTGTAGTCATCTTTATAGAAAGATTCCACAGAATCAAGGTGTGCATGTGTGTGCGTATGTGAGCATGCACACATGTGGACGTGGCGTGTGATCATTGGTGTCAGCTCGTATCACTGGCTTTCACAGAGATGGCTCCAATCCTGCTTTTCCTAAGGTCATCATCAGGTCAAAGTGGCCGCTTTCCAATCACAGGGCTTCTGCAGGCCACAGGCTTTCTTGCTGCAAAGTCATAGCTCTTGTTCAGTGCACATTCCTTTGACCTCTGCATGAGGCTGCAGGAGGCAGAACTTCCTGTGTAGCTGTTTGCATTCTACCTACACACTGAGTCATCTCCTCTTGCTTTCCGAGCTGGTGGAGGAGGCACCCCATGCCTCACTCACTTCCTAGACTGTCTCTTAAGAAAGTAGACAAAATGTGTTATAGATCCCTTCGCTCTTTGGTTTTTTTCTTTCTTTTTTTTTTTGGTGGTACTGGTAATTGAACTCAGGGCTTTGCACTTGCTAGACGGGCACTCTACTGCTTGAGCCATGCCTCCAGTACTTTTTTGCTAGATAGGGTCTTGCTTTTTGCCTAGGCTGGCCTAGGACACAGTCTTCCTATTTTATGCTTCCTGCCATGGCATACATGACAGATGTGTGCACCATGCCCAACTATTGCTTGAGATGTGGGTCTTGTGAACTTTTTGTCCAAGCTGGCCTTGGACCATGATCCTTCCAATCTCAGCCTCCCAAGTGGTGAGGATTACAGGTGTGAGCCACTGACTCCTGGCTTGTTCTTGCTCTTTGTATTTTTATGGCTAAAAGTATGTATTTAGGATTAGCTAGCCAGTAGGACTCAGTTTAGATTCCAATTTTGTTGGCAACAGCCAAAGCATCACAATCAGGAGCCAGTTGAATATATACCTTCTTTCTCTCAGGCCCAATCAGGGTATTAACCTTTGCCTCATGAGTGTCACAGACTATTTGAATGGCTGCTTGTTGTATGAACATCTGTGGTGAATGCATGCTGTCTTCTGTCTTCTCTCTTCTCCATCGTGAAGGGAACTTGACAGTGGAATTGTAGTCCAACTTGTTTTTCCTGGCATCTTCTTCTGAGGGTGTTTGGGTTGCCTCTGACAAGTAGAAGGTGGGTGATATGTGAATCCTTTTTTTGTGTGTCTGTGAATGCCTTTCAGTGCTGACATTTTGGCATTTTTATTTATTTATTTTTTTGCAGTGCTGAGGCTTGAACTGAGGGTCTTCACCTTGAGCCACTCCACCAGCCCATTTTTGTTTTGAGTATTTTCGAGATAGGGTCTCGTGAGCTATTTGCCCAGGCTGGCTTTGAAACACGATCCTCCTGATCTCTGCCTCCTGAGTAGCTAGGATTACAGGTGTGAGCTACCAGCACCCAGCGACATTTCAGCCTTTGCTTTGGCTTTGGGAGGGGCAGAGATTCCTTTTTTGCTTTCAGCACCATCTTGGTGAAAGGTCCCTTGACTCCTGACTTTCTCCAACCCGTATTTTCCATCCCAGCCCCATTACCCCCTCAGTATTTGTACTGAGTGGTACCAGGCTCAAGGTCTCTCAAAAACTGAGAAGTAGATTACTTTGTTTTTCATGCTCCCTTAATGAATGTGTATGATAGCAATAAAAACCCCCTGATGCAAATGTCCAAAAGGAGGATTTCATAGTGATGAAATGCTGAGTGGGAGTGGAGCAAAAATATTATCTGGCTATATTAGATTTTTTAAAAGTAGCTTGCAGTCTTTCTCAATCAGAATTCCTGAGAAAATGAATCCCTGTGGGAAATGATTTGAGATTTCATTTTCTTGACTTTTTCGAAGGCTGGCTTCTAGGTAGGGAAATTCTGATGCATAGAAGAAAAGTTATTAATTATATCAATGGATGTTCAAAGTGTGGTTGGAGGACCTCTGAGGGTCGTTGATGCCCTGTGTCTATTAGGACAAAACTGTTTTGATGTTAATACTAAGACTTTGTTTGCTTTCTGCTTTCTTTGTCTCATAACTACACTGTGGTCTTTGGAAAACTCCTCTGGAAACAAACATCTGTGCACACAGAAATCAGATGTGCAAAGATTCCATACATTGGATATGCCAGATAAACAATATTAGATAATATTTTTAACTTTATTAAAAGAAATTAGACAGGGAATTATACATTTAACACTATTAGAAAGTATCTCTAATTGACCAGAAATATTTATACAAGAACAAAATAGAATTTTTAGACATGAAGAAAAATTATGTAGTAATTAAAGTTAGAACCTCAATGAACATATTAATTAGAAGATTGGAACCAGATGAAAAGAGAATTAGTGAACTTGAAGATTGGTCAGAAGAAATTACCTAGAGGCAATAGAGAGGGACAATAGGGAGATCACAGAGCCGTTAAGAGGCATAAAATAAGAAATTCCAACAAAAATCAGATTGGGTTCCGGAAGGAGATAAGAGAGAAAGGGAAAGAGCACTGAGGTAGTGGCATTGAATTTTCTATAATGATGAATGATGCCATGACTCAGATACAGGAAGCCTGACAAATTCCTGGTTTTAAATATCTTGTATGATTGTCAGACATACCACAACTTTAGGATGAGGCGGTGACTTCAGAGAGATGTTGGATATTGTTTCACAAGTATTTACCATGAGCAGACGCTGGTGACAGGGACTTCCTAGTGGGACACATTGAGCTTCAAATACAAAGAAGACACAGGGAAACTTCATCAGTCTCTGAAGAAGCTGGCCATGTACATTCACCTTGACAGTTTGATGAATATCTACTGAACGGTGGCCAGATGCCAGGAGGGTCTCCTCGCTCCTTCCTTCTCCTCTGCTCTCCCTGCAACTTCTATCCTGAGGTCTGTTGCTACCTCTGTAGAAGGTAGTCAATTGGACACAGAGCTAGGCACATATACACTTGCTCTGGGGAAAGAAGAAAAAAGGAAGCACCTAAAGCATAAGACCATAAAGTTAAAATTATAGAAAAGAAATACCAGGAAAATATTAACTAAAAATAGGATTTGTGTAGCTACATCAATATAATATAAAAATCTTCTTTAAAGTTAAAAGCATTACTAGAGGTAAAGATTCTTACTGATTATTGATTTAAAGCACAATGTATCAAGAAGATATAATTATTCTGAACCTTTTAGAGTAAATAAAGGGAAACATTTAATAGCAGTAGAGGGAAGTACACAAATCCAATACCACAACTGCAGGTTTTAGCTACCTCTCTTAGTTATTTATAGCTCAAACAGATTGAAAAATCAGTAAGGATATAGAAGATTCAAACAGTAAACAAACTTGGTCTAATATAATCATATAAAATAATACATCTCAAATCTGTAGAATGCATATTTTCAAGGGCACATGGAACCACATCAAATAATTGTAGATTAGATCATAAGCTAATGTAAAGTTTCACCCAATTTCAAAAAAATCTAAAACAGGCAATAAAGTGAGAAAAAATAATATTACTAAATAAGCCTAGTACATTTAAAAATTTTTAAAAATCAGTAATGGTCAAAAAAGGAAATCACAATGGAATTAGAGAATAATTAATCATGATGTTATGCTAATGAAAATAGCACATCAGAACTCACGAGATGAAACTATGTGAGACAAAAGAATCCTTGAGAAATACTTAGGGTCTCTAAATAGAAAAGAAGAAAGTGTGAGAATAAATTATCAAAGTCTCTAATGTAAGAAGTTCAAAAAGGTGGAAGTGATGCTTCTGTAAATGGCATGGTAGGAAGCTCCAGGGCTCCAGCCCTCCAGCAAATAAGGAGCTGTCTGACACTGGCAGAATCCATTTTCACAGAACTCTGGGATACAGTGAGAAATTTACAACCACAGAACACTTCATGAGGAAAGAAGCTGCTGCAGCAAGGCAAGAGGGTGTTGAGGCATGTTAGATCTCCCACTTGCCACATTGCCTCCCATTGATGCCATGAAGATGCCACACACTGATACATAGTGGCCTGGGGGAAAACAAGGACCTTGATCTCAGGATTTGTGGTTGTGTGTTGTAACCTGTCTAGAAGTTTCCTGAAGGACTGGTGTAAAGCAGTCCTTTGTTTTACCTGACTTGGAGTGTTCACTGACCTGGGCAGCACTTACCAAGAATATTTAAAGGCAATAGGTACAGCATGTATGTGAGGGGGTACTAGTGTGAGGGGGAGGGTGAACGAAGGAGATTCAGGTGAGGGTATATCATTGATAGACTTCATATACATATATGAAATAGGACAAAGAAACCTCTTGCAATTGCTTTAAGTGAGGTGGGGGGGGGTTTGAGGGGGAGAGACAATGGGGTGAATGTAACTAAACTGCAATATAAGTCTAGTGGGAAATGTCACTATGAATTCCCTCCCCCCATAATGAACATATCCTAATAAAAAAATTATTAAAAATATTTAAAGGCAAAGGTGTTTGTCACAGAAGTCTTAGCAAGGGATAACGATCAGGAAAAACAGATCAAAAAATCTAAGAAGGAGGAATTTGGGAAAGCAAATATGTTGAGGGATAATGATTTTTTTTTAAGGGCCAATTTACAGAGATGAATTAAGATCACACAAATGCTCAGAGTTGGTGAAATCCCAAGAAAGGCATGAGAAGTCTCCAGATTTTCAACTCTGGGTACCTCAGAGGGAAAGAAAGAATTTTTGAAGAAATAATGGCCAAAAGTTTTCCAAATTTAAAGAAAAATATGAATCTACACACATGCAAAAAGCCCAATGAAATTTAAGCAGGATAAATGTGCAGGTATAAAGACATATTATAGCTAATTTTAAAACACAGAGACAAAGATGGAATCTGGGAAGCAATAATAAGAGAAACATGATCAAAGGATCCTCCTAAGATTAATAGCAGGTTTCTTTTCAGAAATCCTGGAGGCCGGAAGGAAGGAATTTTATATATTTAAAGTACTGAAAGAAAAAGAATCAATCAACCCTTCAATCACGAATTGTATCCACTAATGCTTTCCTATAAAAATGAAGAGGAAATCAAGATGTTTCCAGAAATGAAAACTGAGTCTGTACCTCACAAGTAGATGTGCTATTGAAAGAATGCTAAGGGGAGCTCTTCAGGCTGAAACAAACAGTCACTAGACAATAACTCAAAGTCAGAATAAATAAAGAATAGTAAACTTAGCTATGTAGGTAATATAAAAGCCAAATATCATTGCATTTTTGATTTGTAACTTTCTTTTTCTAGATGATTTAAAAGACAAATTTATATATATTAAGGGGAAAGCAATGTATGGATGTAATTTGTGACAATAATGACACAAAAGGAAACAGAACTGAAAAGGAACAGAATTTTTGTATATTAAACTAAGCTGGTGTTAATTCAAACTTGATTTCTTTTTTGTGGTACTTGCCTACCAGGAACTGATGCTTGGTAGGCAAGTACTTGAACACTTGAGCTATACCCTCAGCCATCAAACTTGACTTTCATGTTAACATGTTAACTGCTTTCCCATGGTAGCCACCAAGAGGAAAAACACCCTGAAAAATCACAAAGAAAATGAAATAAGAAAGAAATTGAAACTATAAGGTAGAAAAAATAAATTATTTATAAAAGGAAACAGTAAGGAATTACAGACTAAAACTTACAAATAGGGTTATAGAAAACCATAATGTGGCAGAAGAAAATCTTTTCTATCAGTAAATGCTCCAGTTAAAAAGTAGAGATTGGCAGAATGGGTAAAAATCATTATCTAATTATATGCTTCTCAAAAAAGACTCACTCTAGATTCAAAGACACAAATAGGATGAAACTAAAAGGATAGGAAAAGAGATTACCTGTAAAGAGTAGCTAAAAGATAGATGGTGCTAACATCACATAAAATAGACCTTAACACAAGTATTATCACAGGAGACAAATGATATCATATAATAACATAAAAGTAAATTCACCAAGAAGATATAACAAATATATATACATGTGCATGAAATAACAGAGTCCAAAAATGTATGAAGCAGATTGACAGACTTCAAGGGAGAAACAGACATTTCTAGAATAATATTTGCAGACTTCAATATGTACCTTCAATAATGGATAAAAACCCACACAGATAGATATCAATAAGGAAACAGCAGATAGGAGCAACACTGCCCAGACCAACTTGACTAACAGACACCTTCATGATTTTCCACTCAACAGGAGCAGATATACACTTTTAATTACATGCACCATGGAACATTGTTCAGGATTGACCATGTGTAGGCCACCAAACTAATCTCAGTAAATATAAAGCAATTAAAATCATATAAAGTATCTTCTCTAACTATAATGGAACAAAGCTAAAAGTCAATGAAAAGGAAAACTGGAAAATTCACAAATACGTGGAAAATAAACAACATATTCTTAAGAAACTGTTGAATCAAAGAAATCACAGATAAATTAAAAAGTATTTTGACATGAATGAACACAACCCTGAGACATATCCTCTAAACGGGATGGTAGTGTAAATGATGTGTGGAGGGAGATTTATAATTGTAAGTGCCCACATTAAAAAATGAGAAAGAACCCTAATCAATAAGGTAACATCACAAACTAAACACAAAGCTAGGAGAAGGAAATAATAATCATAAGAAGAAATTATAATAAGAATTAGATCAGAAATAAGTTAGAGAACAAAAACATGAGAAAGAATCAACAAAACAAAACAATCAGTTCTGTGGAAAAATGAATGAAATTGTGGGGAGCGGGTTATGAGAAGCCTGTGAGAACTTGATAAAAGCACAGCTATGTAAAATAATCTGCAGGCTGAGTTGGCACAGCCCCAGCCACAGAACAGGGTAAGGGCAAAATGCAGCACAGCTGCTTTTCCTAAGATGTTTACATTCAGAGAGTAGCTATCTCAGGTTTCTCCTGTTACAATGTCATGCCCCTCCCCAAGAACTGTTGCTCCACCTCCTTATTTGCAGCTGTATATAAAAGACTTGCTGAAGGAGGACGTTGGTTGGTTGGCTGCTTGCCAGGGGGGTTGGCTGCTTGGGAGATTGGCTGCTGCTGCTGATGGTACTGGTGGCTGCTGTTGTGTGTCTGTGAGTCTAAGGACTGAGACTTTATTTTTTTTTTATTTATTTTTTTAATTTTTTTTTCATTTTTCTTTTATTATTCATATGTGCATACAAAGCTTGGTTCATTTCTCCCCACCCACTCCACCCCCTCCCGCTCCCCCCCCTCAATACCCAGCAGAAACTATTTTGCCCTTATCTCTAATTTTGTTGTAGAGAGAGTATAAGCAATAATAGGAAGGAACAAGGGGTTTTGCTGGTTGAGATAAGGATAGCTATACAGGGCATTGACTCACATTGATTTCCTGTGCGTGGGTGTTACCTTCTAGGTTAATTCCTTTTGATCTAACCTTTTCTCTAGTACCTGGTCCCCTTTTCCTATTGGCCTCAGTTGCTTTAAGGTATCTGCTTTAGTTTCTCTGCATTAAGGGCAACAAATGCTAGCTAGTTTTTTAGGTGTCTTACCTATCCTCACCCCTCCCTTGGGTGCTCTCGCTTTTATCATGTGCTCATAGTCCAATCCCCTTGTTGTGTTTGCCCTTGATCTAATGTCCACATATGAGGGAGAACATACGATTTTTGGTCTTTTGAGCCAGGCTAACCTCACTCAGAATGATGTTCTCCAATTCCATCCATTTACCAGCGAATGATAACATTTCATTCTTCTTCATGGCTGCATAAAATTCCATTGTGTATAGATACCACATTTTCTTAATCCATTCGTCAGTGCTGGGACATCTTGGCTGTTTCCATAACTTGGCTATTGTGAATAGTGCCGCAATAAACATGGATGTGCAGGTGCCTCTGGAGTAACAGTCTTTTGGGTATATCCCCAAGAGTGGTATTGCTGGATCAAATGGTAGATCGATGTCCAGCTTTTTAAGTAGCCTCCAAATTTTTTTCCAGAGTGGTTGTACTAGTCTACATTCCCACCAACAGTGTAAGAGGGTTCCTTTTTCCCCGCATCCTCACCAACACCTGTTGTTGGTGGTGTTGCTGATGATGGCTATTCTAACAGGGGTGAGGTGGAATCTTAGTGTGGTTTTAATTTGCATTTCCTTTATTGCTAGAGATGGTGAGCATTTTTTCATGTGTTTTCTGGCCATTTGAATTTCTTCTTTTGAGAAAGTTCTGTTTAGTTCACATGCCCATTTCTTTATTGGTTCATTAGTTTTGGGAGAATTTAGTTTTTTAAGTTCCCTGTATATTCTGGTTATCAGTCCTTTGTCTGATGTATAGTTGGCAAATATTTTCTCCCACTCTGTGGGTGTTCTCTTCAGTTTAGAGACCATTTCTTTTGATGAACAGAAGCTTTTTAGTTTTATGAGGTCCCATTTATCTATGCTATCTCTTAGTTGCTGTGCTGCTGGGGTTTCATTGAGAAAGTTCTTACCTATACCTACTAACTCCAGAGTATTTCCTACTCTTTCTTGTATCAACTTAAGAGTTTGTGGTCTGATATTAAGATCCTTGATCCATTTTGAGTTAATCTTGGTATAGGGTGATATACATGGATCTAGTTTCAGTTTTTTGCAGACTGCTAACCAGTTTTCCCAGCAGTTTTTGTTGAAGAGGCTGCTATTTCTCCATCGTATATTTTTAGCTCCTTTGTCAAAGATAAGTTGCTCATAGTTGTGTGGCTTCATATCTGGATCCTCTATTCTGTTCCACTGGTCTTCATGTCTGTTTTTGTGCCAGTACCATGCTGTTTTTATTGTTATTGCTTTGTAATATAGTTTGAAGTCAGGTATTGTGATACCTCCTGCATTGTTCTTTTGACTGAGTATTGCCTTGGCTATTCGTGGCCTCTTGTGTTTCCATATAAATTTAACAGTAGATTTTTCAATCTCTTTAATGAATGTCATTGGAATTTTGATGGGAATTGCATTAAACATGTAGATTACTTTGGGGAGTATCGACATTTTTACTATGTTGATTCTACCAATCCATGAGCATGGGAGATCTCTCCACTTTCTATAGTCTTCCTCAATCTGTTTCTTCAGAAGTGTATAGTTTTCCTTGTAGAGGTCATTCACATCTTTTGTTAGGTTTACACCTAGGTATTTGATTTTTTTTGAGGCTATTGTAAATGGAATTGTTTTCATACATTCTTTTTCCGTTTGCTCATTGTTAGTGTATAGAAATGCTAACGATTTTTCTATGTTGATTTTATATCCTGCTACCTTGCTATAGCTATTGATGATGTCTAGAAGCTTCTGAGTGGAGTTTTTTGGGTCTTTAAGGTACAGGATCATGTCGTCTGCAAATAGGGATATTTTGACAGTTTCTTTACCTATTTGTATTCCTTTTATTCCTTCTTCTTGCCTAATTGCTCTGGCTAGGAATTCCAGTACTATGTTGAATAGGAGTGGAGATAGTGGGCATCCTTGTCTGGTTCCTGATTTTAGAGGGAATGGTTTCAGTTTTTCTCCGTTAAGTATAATGCTGGCTGTAGGTTTGTCATATATAGCTTTTATAATGTTGAGGAACTTTCCTTCTATTCCTAGTTTTCTTAGAGCTTTTATCATGAAATGGTGTTGGATCTTATCAAAGGCTTTTTCTCCATCTAATGAGATGATCAATTGGTTTTTGTCTTTGCTTCTGTTAATGTGGTCTGTTACATTTATTGATTTTCATATGTTGAACCAACCCTGTATTCCTGAAATGAAGCCTACTTGTTCATGGTCAATGATCTTTTTGATGTGTTGTTGAATGCAGTTTGCCATTATTTTATTGAGGATTTTTGCATCAATGTTCATTAAGGAGATTGAGCTATAGTTCTCCTTTTTGGAGGTGTCTTTGCCTGGTTTTGGGATAAGTGTAATACCGGCTTCATAAAATGTGTTTGGCAGTTTTCCTTCCCTTTCTATTTCATGGAACAGTTTAAGGAGGGTTGGTATCAGTTCTTCTTTAAAGGTCTGATAGAATTCAGCAGAGAATCCATCAGGTCCTGGACTTTTCTTTTTGGGGAGACTCTTGATTGCTGCTTCAATTTCATTTTGTGTTATAGGTCTATTCAGGTGATTAATTTCCTCTTGGTTCAGTTTTGGATGATCATATGTATCTAGAAATCTGTCCATTTCTTTTAGATTTTCAAATTTATTTGAATATAGGTTCTCAAAGTAGTCTCTGATGATTTCCTGGACTTCCATGGTGTTTGTTGTTATGTCCCCTTTTGCATTCCTGATTCTACTAATTTGGGTTTTTTCTCTCCTCATTTTAGTCAGGTTTGCGAGGGGTCTATCGATTTTGTTTATTTTTTCAAAGAACCAACTTTTTGTTTCATTAATTCTTTGTATGGTATTTTGGTTTCTATTTCGTTGATTTCAGCTCTTATTTTTATTATTTCTCTCCTTCTATTTGTTTTGGGATTTGCTTGTTCTTGTTTTTCTAGGAGTTTGAGATGTATCATTAGGTCATTGATTTGGGATCTTTCAATCTTTTTAATATATGCACTCATGGCTATAAACTTTCCTCTCAAGACTGCCTTAGCTGTGTCCCATAGGTTCCGGTAGGTTGTGTTTTCATTTTCATTGACTTCTAGGAACTTTTTAATTTCCTCTTTTATTGCATCGATGATCCATTCTTCATTAAGTAATGAGTTATTTAGTTTCCAGCTGTTTGCATGTTTTTTGTCTTTACTTTTGTTGTTGAGTTCTACTTTTACTGCATTGTGGTCAGATAGTATGCATGGTATTATTTCTATTTTCTTATATTTGCTGAGGCTTGCTTTGTGCCCTAGGATATGATCTATTTTGGAGAAGGTTCCATGGGCTGCTGAGAAGAATGTATATTGTGTAGAGGTTGGATGAAATGTTCTGTAGACATCTACTAGGTCCACTTGATCTATTGCATATTTTAGATCTTGGATTTCTTTATTGAGTTTTTGTTTGGATGACCTATCTATTGATGATAATGGAGTGTTAAAGTCTCCCACAACCACTGTGTTGGCGTTTATATATGCTTTTAGGTCTTTCAGGGTATGTTTGATGAAATTGGGTGCGTTGACATTGGGTGCGTACAGATTGATGAGTATTATTTCCTTTTGGTCTATTTCCCCTTTTATTAGTATGGAATGTCCTTCTTTGTCTCGTTTGATCAATGTAGGTTTGAAGTCTACTTTGTCAGAGATAAGTATTGCTACTCCTGCTTGTTTTCAGGGGCCATTGGCTTGGTAAATCTTCTTCCAGCCTTTCATCCTAAGCATATGCTTATTTCTGTCGGTGAGATGAGTCTCCTGTAAGCAACAAATTGTTGGATCTTCTTTTTTAATCCATTTTGTCAAACGGTGTCTTTTGATGGGTGAATTAAGTCCATTAACATTAAGTGTTAGTACTGATAGGTATGTGGTGATTCCTGCCATTTAGTTATCTTAGTTATTTGAAGGTTTGATTGTGTGTACCTAACTTGATGTTACTCTCTACTGTCTTGCTTTTTCTTATCCTGTGGTTTGGTGCTGCCTGCCTTTTCATGGTTAAGTTGGGTGTCACTTTCTGTGTGCAGGATCCCTTGCAGAATCTTTTGTAATGGTGGCTTTGTGGTCACATATTGTTTTAGTTTCTGCTTATCATGGAAGACTTTTATTGCTCCATCTATTTTGAATGATAGCTTTGCTGGGTAGAGTATCCCGGGGTTGAAGTTATTTTCATTCAGTGCCCGGAAGATCTCACCCCACGCTCTTCTTGCTTTTAATGTTTCTGTTGAGAAGTCTGCTGTGATTTTGATGGGTTTACCTTTGTATGTTACTTGTTTTTTCTCTCTTGCAGCCTTCAATATTCTTTCCTTAGTTTCTGAACTTGTTGTTTTAATGATGATATGTAATGGGGTAGTTCTATTTTGATCTGGTCTGTTTGGTGTCCTGGAGGCCTCTTGCATTTGTATGGGAATATCTTTCTCTAGATTTGGGAAATTTTCCGTTATTATTTTGTTGAATATATTACGCATTCCCTTCGCTTGCACCTCTTCTCCTTCTTCGATGCCCATGATTCTCAAGTTTGGTCTTTTGATGGAGTCAGTGAGTTCTTGCATTTTCTTTTCACAGGTCTTGAGTTGTTTAATTAATAGTTCTTTGGTTTTTCCTTTAATTACCATTTCATCTTCAAGTTCTGAGATTCTGTCTTCTGTTTGTTCTATTCTGCTGGATTGGCCTTCCGTTTTGTTTTGCAGTTCTGTTTCATTCTTTTTTCTGAGGTTTTCCATATCCTGGCTGTTTTCTTCTTTATTGTTGTCTATTTTTGTCCTGAGTTCATTTATCTGTTTATTAATCATGATCTCTGTTTCACTTTGGTGTTTATACAGTGCTTCTATGGTTTCCTTTATTTCTTCTTTTGCTTTTTCAAATTCTCTATTTTTATTGTCTTGGAATTTCTTGAGTGTCTCCTGTACATTTTGGTTGACCCTATCCAGTATCATCTCTATAAAATTCTCATTGAGTACTTGTAGTATGTCTTCTTTTAAATTATTCTTGTAGGCTTCATTGGGTCCTTTGGCATAGTTTATCTTCATTTTGTTGGAGTCTGGCTCTGAGTTTCTGTTCTCTTCATTCCCCTCTGGTTCCTGTACTAATTTTTTGCTGTGGGGAAACTGGTTTCCTTGTTTTTTCTGTCTTCCTGTCATTGTCCTTGGTGTTGTTACTGTCCCTGTACTGTGTGTAATTAAGTATTTTCTAGCTTGTAATAATAACAATGGTAATATTGAGAATGGAAGAGTGAGCTGAGATGGAAAGCAAGAAGTTAAAGAAAAGGGGAAAACAAATATACAGACAAGAGGGAGAAAGCAGAACAAGGTATCAGACAAGAGAGTTTCAAAGGTATAAACAGGGAGTGTTAGTGTACTAATCGACAGTAAGCTGAACAGACAATAGAGAGACAGAGAGAGGATTGAAAATCAAAGATAAAAAAAATAAAAAGTATATGAAAGTAATATCTATTTATAAAAATGAATTAAAATAAAATGGAAAATAGGAAATTAAAAAAAAAAAAAAACCAAAAAACTTCCAAGTTTATATGCAATGCAATTTCAGTCTTAATAATTTGGATGTCCGTCTCAATCTCCAGTCCTGGAGTTGGTGCCTCAGATGTTGTTCTGTAGTTGTCTCATCAAAGGGGATGCATAAAGTAGAACAAAACTACACTCACACACACACAGAAGAAAAAAAAAAAAAAGCCCCACCAAGTGTCCCCAGTTCAAATGCAATACAGTTTCAGTAAGTTTTTCGGCTTGCAGGTGTAATTCGGTTGTTCTCTCATCAAAGGTAGGGAGAAAAAGAAAAAAAAGCGTCTGGAGACAGTTCTGAGAGTGGTATCTGCAACTGTGGTTTGCCTGCCTGCTGCTCTCAACCTGTAGCTGGAGGTGTTATTTATGCAGATCTCTGGGGTGAGCTTAGCACTCACCTGGTCCCACAGGCTTTGTTTGCTCAGAGTTCTCCTGTGCGGTGGCCTCTGCTACAGCCTTTCCCCTTTCCAAGCACTGGGAAAGGTGCCACTGCCCCGCGTTGTCAGGCCTGCGTGTTTATTTACAGTTCATGTGGGAAGTGGGTCTTCCCTCCTCTCACAAGCGTCCCTGCTCCTGGTTGCTGGGCGCGCCCCGCTCCCGCCAGAGCCTCTCCGGCCTGCCCGGCTCGTTTCTTTACAGTCCCGGGAAGGGTTCCCTTCCCCCAATCTTCAGCGCTCAGGGCGCCCCACCCTCTTTCCAGCGTGTCTTAACTGTTCTTATTGCTTAGTACTCAGTTTCTCTTTTTTTCCCGGGTGGAGGTCAGTCTGTCCAGGGGGCTATGCTGCTCTGGTCCAGGCTTGTCTGTGGGGCTACTGCGGTACCGCGAAGCTCACCTGGTCCGCGTCTTCCCAAGCCGTATGGGCGCCGGCCACTGGCGGCCCCGGGGGCCTCCTCGGTTCTCCGTTTAACGTGAAGTGGAGATTCTCTGCGCCGGCTGGAGATGTGGAGGGGTCAAAGTTATGCCTTTTCTCGGTGATTATGCCTGCAAAGTGTGTCTCCACCGTCTCTCCAAGATTTCACTATAGGAGGCTCGCTTTCTGCTTCCTACCTCTAGCCACCATCTTGGAATTCCCAGGACTGAGACTTTAAAGAATAGAAAAGAGTAATGTTTTAAAGAATAGAGAAAAGAAGTAATGAGGCTGTTGTGTGTCTCCATCCCAGTGCCCAGCACAACTGACCCCAGCTTTGTGTATGTTTGTCTTCTATCTTTTGTCCTTTCTGCATCTCCAGTTGCCACAGTTAGGTTCTTAGGACAGGAGCTGGCACGGGTCGCAAGACAAAATTGACAAACATTTAGCTAGACTGATTGAGAAAACAAGAAAGCAGATTTAGGTTACTAAAATCAGGAATGTAAATGATGACATTATTACAGACCTTGCAGAAATAGAATATAAACAAATAGCATGGAACATTATACATCAACAAGTTAGATAACTTAGATAAAATGAATAATTTCCTGGAAACACATTGTCTTCCAAATGAACTCAAAAACAAATAGAAAATCTGAACAGACCTATAAAAGTAAAGAGTCTGAATTGTAAATTAAAAAAAAAACCTTCAAACAAAGAAAAGCTTAGAACAAGATACTTTCACTGGTGAATATTACAAATATTTAAAGGAAAATTAATACCAATACTTTTCAAAATCTTCAAATAAAAAAAACTGACTACCTCCTAATTCATTCTATAAAGTCAGCATGTAACTGAATACCAATGCCAGACACAGAATTGCTGAAAAGATTAAACCATAACCAATATCCCTTAGAATATTGATTCAAAAATCTTGAAGAAAAATTAGTAAAAAACAAATACAGTAGCATTTTTTAAGGGATTATATGCCATAACCACATAACCAATGGCATTAGTCCTAGGCTGCAAGGGCATGACTACAGAAATCAACCAATGTAATCAATATGTGGGGGTGCTCACATATCATCCTGAGTGATACAGAAAAGCACTTGACAAAAATCCAACACGTTTTCATGATAGAATCACCCATTAAACTAAGACTTGAAAGGGAATTCTTTCACATGAAAAGAAGAATTTATGAAAAATCCACAGCTGACATTATAGTCAGTAATGAAAGACTGAATTTTTTCCCCTTCATATCAAGGGAAAAAAATAAAGATGCCCACTTTCAAGGTTACATTGGAATTTTTAGTCAGAAAAAGGCAAATGAATGAATTAATAAATAAACAAATAAATAAATGGCATCCAAATTGGAAAAGAGGAAGTAAATTATCTGTTCATACCTGCATTATGTATAGAAACTTCTAAATAATCCATAAAAATCTATCAGCAGTAATAAACAAATTTGGCAAAGTTGCAAGATAGAAGATAAACATACAAAAAAAAAAACCCCAGATGTACTTCTCTGCACTAGCAACAAATAATCTAAATATGAAATTAAGAAAGTAATTCTTATAATAGAATAAAAATAAAATACTGAGGAATAAATTTAATGAAATACTTTTACTCTGAAAATTACAAAACGTTGACAAAAATAGTAACGAAGACCTAAGTAAATGGAAACATATTCTGTGTTTGTAGATTGGAAGGTTTAATATTATTAAGAAGACCATGCTTTCTAACGTGATTTACAGATTAGATGCCAACCCTGTCAAAAATCCAAATGGTCTTTTTAAGTAAAAAATGAAAAAGATGATCCTAAAATTTAAATAAAATTGCAAGGCACCCTAAATAGCATTCTTTAAATTAGATTCTTTTAATCTTGAAGATAAAAACTAAGTGGAAAGACTGACACTTTTTGATTTTAAAATTTATGACAAAACTATAGTCACCAAAGCAACGTGTTGCTGGCATCAGCTCTTCCATGCAAAGGCTCATGGTGACGTAGCCTATATTCTACTGAAATGGCTCTGAAATTCAAATTTAAACGTCAGCATCCTTTGGACATTTCATTCTTTATTCTTTCAACTAATATTTACTGAGCACGTACTATGTGCATGCAGTATTTCAAGTCCTTGTGATACACCAAGATCACTATTCTCATGGAGGAAAGGCAGATCATAAATAAAATTCATAGGAAATGCAAAAATTATGTAGTTTGTTAGACATTAGAAGTGTACAAGAAACAAATAAGACAGGATAAGGTAAATCTGGAGAGCCAGCCTATGGGAGGATGGGTTTAATGTTTATCTGAGAAGATCAAGGAAATGGAGAAGCTAGAACAAAGGTTTGAGGGAGACTGAGGTAGTCAGCCATGTGGCTATCACATGTCCTCTGGGAATAACATTGTGGATAAAAGGGGCAGCCTATGCATTTTTTTCTCCTTTGGCCAGGAGAAATACCTGTTGTGTTCAAAGAATACCCAGAAGTGCTAAATTGAGTGATAAACTGTATTATTGTTCCTAATTCTTTATGCATCCCTGAGTTCATACTCATTAGGTAGTCTGTCTTTTCCCACCTCATTGATATTGGGCTTGGCTGTGTGTCTCATTTTGTCCAAATAAATAAAGGTAGACAGGACATGAGACAAGCAAATGCTTGAAGAAAGTGTTTGTGGTTTAATTGCTTTCTGTGCTCCTCTGTCATCATGGAAAGAACATACCCTGTGCTGTTTTGCAAACAAAATGACAGGGACATAGAGTACACTTGGATCATACCCAGAAGCCTGCATTGTGCCCAGGATTAGATCAGCCAATCCTCAGCTGACCTGCAAGTCATCAGCAACAATCAATGGCTGACATTTTCAGCAACTGAGTTTCAGATTGGATTGTTATCTAGCATTATTTGCATGAATTATCTGGTAGTAAAAGATGAGATCAGAGAGACAATGATGGAGGGAAGATTACATAGAATATTAAAGAGGATTTTGACTCTGAGTAAAATGACATGATCTGGTGTATATTATAAAAGCACCCATCTGGATGTTATCTGGGGGAGAGGTTAGCAAGGTCAAAGCAGAGATACAAATAATATTCCATTGTAAAAATTCAAGAAGATAGGATTTAGACCAGCATGGTATTAGAAGTTGTCAGTACTGAGTATAACTGAAAGTTGGGACAATAGATTTCCTGGTAGCTTGGAAGTAGAAAATGAAGAGAATAGTCAAACATACCTCAAAGGCTTTTGGCCTGAGAAACTACAAGAATAGCCTGTTACCAATTAATATGATGTACTGATTGCCTCTGGCCACATTGCAACCCTCCGTCCACTTCTGGTACACCACCCTGCATGGAAGAGGAAAATCCAGGAACCATATTTCCTCAATTGCCTATTTTGCATATAGCTCCAAGTTAGTTTTCCAATGAAAGGAATCAAGATGAGATTTGCAAAGTAAAGTGAGGAGAGGCCAGTGTCAGTAGGCTGTACCTGGCAGGGGTCACACCTGCAGCTTTTCAGGCTTCTCAAGGAGCTTTCTTTGGCTGCTGCAGCTGAGATACTTGGTGGAACTCTGCCTGAGAGCTTGAGACTTGCAGTCATACCCCTGAGGCCCTTCAGCTGTTGTGGGTTTGGCTGCATTCTTTTTGGTCTTCAGTTTTGCCCACACCAGGGAAAGCATTAATTCATCTACCAAATTCTTTCATTCCCATAATAATTAGTGACTTTAATTTACTGACCCAATCTAGACTGAATCTAATGGGAAAGGATCCAGGTGGGTAGGCTGGGAGGAGAAGATCAGGAATTCATTTTAGGACATAAATTGAGAACTTTCTTTTGTGGAGACACTTGGTAGGACTGCATATTCAAGTCAAGAGTTCAGAAGAGAGGGTCAGTCTGGAGATATGAATGAGAGGATGTTGACATAGGATGATATTTGAAGTCATGCTCCTGTATGAGATCACCAGAGAAGTGGCCGTGTCAGAGAATAAAACCCTTAGGCACCCAACCCTAACAGGCCAGGGAAAATATGAGCCAGGCATGGAGGGATCAATGGGGTGAGAGGAAGGCCAGGGGAATATGTTGTTCTGGAAGGCAATGAAGAAAGAGAAGGGAGTGATCTGCTGTGTCAATTTCTGCTGATTGATCAATCAAGATGAATTGAGAACTACATATTGGTTATGCTTGCCAAAAATATGAAAACTAGAGACACGTGGAAAGTTGGAAGATCATGTTTTATCATCACTAAAACATTTATTTACATTCTTGAGTGATCCTTTCCATCTTTTCCAATGTATGGCTTTGCTTTTTCAAAACAGCTAGTGTTCAGAGTGCATTTACAATTTTCCATCTTGCTTTTCATTTACTACATGAGGTGCTTTTTACATTACTATAAATTTATTATTAACATTGTCTTCGGTAGTATGTAATATTCTTTGAGTAGGTTTACCTGTTATTTAACTATTCTTTTGAAGTTGGGAATTTAAGTTATTTACAATTTTCTCATTGTTATAAATAGCCCTGCAATAAACCTTTATCACCAGTTTTAGATGACTTCCTCAGAGTGGATTACCAAAACTTGAACTACTGTTTCAAAGAATAAAGATTTATAAACTTAGTTTCAGCCTTTTGCAAATTAACACATTAAACACTACTTTTCACAAGCTCCATGCTCTTTTTTCCATGTCCTGAGCAGACAGTTGTCACATTTTTAGCTCCTACGTTCCAACAGTTACTGAATTTGCTTTTCGTAGGATAGAAAGAAGGCTAGCGTGGGCTATGAAGTGAACAGATGTGGTCCCAAACATATTAATTCATTCATTTATTCATTTATTAAAGTCAGCAAAAAAGAACTGGAATAGGGTTCCAGCATAAGAAACAACAAGGATGGTTCTGCCCAAAATGGTTCAACTTGTCCTTCATTTTAGCTTTGACCTCCTGTGTAGTCACTCAGAACTCTCCAGGGCATCCCCATGAGGCTCTCTCTGCCTGTACTCACAGCTGTTCATGGAGACAAAGAAGGAATAGAGAAATCCATGAATCAACCCTGAGGGTGATGATACTGGTAGGGAAAATTAGGAACATCTCTGAGGTTTTTAATCATTGTCTTTTGTGTTCACCTGCTTTACGTGTATTTCTTTTCATGAACACAGTATTACAATTATCCTTTCCCCAGGGAAGTCTTAAGAATTCTCCCCTTCTAGAGTGGACTCATGACCTAGGCCTGGGCAATTAGAGCCATTCATCAAATGGCCATAGGAATTGGTTACTAAGTTTTAAAGAGTAATGTAAACCCAGTACTGCTGGAGTCGATTGTAGAGAGATCTTTGTGGAGAAAAACATCTCAGAAAAAAGTGAAGTCACTCAAAGTGGAGAGAGCTAACAAAGGAAGAAAAAAGGGCATTAGGAGATGATGGAGAACACACCTGTAGGTGGACATGGGTTTTCAAGAAGACAGAAACCTAAGAATTGGTATGAAAGTATTTGTCCATTTAGACCCTTTCTGAGAAACATGGTTCTTTGAGAAGACTTGATCCACCTCTGTATTCAAGAAATCAACCATCTAATCTCATATAGGTGCAAAATCCTTTTCATGGGTTGTTGCTATTTCTGTATCCAGAGCTCCTTTGAGGACAGGCATGCAGAGTGAAGCCATTTTTTCCTTGACTTTAGAGAAGATATAATTTTCGCAGCAACAGTAAATGTTACAGATATGATTGAGGTTTTTCTTTGTTGTGTGACAGTCCAAGTCTGTAGGCTTGTGGGACAAGTTAGATACTGAAGAGAGTGTATTCAGATCTTAAAATGCACTCTGCTCTGAGAAATCCCCCATATTTTCTCATCATAATGATTTCTTCCTTACCTTGCTAGTTGCCCAAGACTCATCAGGCATCATCAAATTCTATCTACTAAATACTTTTAAATCTATCTACACTATTGCCATTGCTTGGTTAGAGTTTCATTGTCAGCTTTCAGAATCATTTGCAGAACTTAAAAAATATTGATGACCAGGTGTGGACTTAGATATTCTGATGTAATTGGTTAGAATAATAGTCAGGGATGCATTGTTTTAAAATTTGCCTAGTTGAGTGTAGTAATATCAAGACCACTGTATGTGAGGATAACTTAGAACCTTATCATTTCTCAGTTCTATTAAATGAGTCTCCCAAGTGGTCACCTTGCCCCCTTCAGTCTGGTTCCTTTATAATCTGTCTTCCACATCATTTCCAGGGGAGTATTTACAGAAAACCATACTGATTCTATAACTGTCATGATTGTGAATCACTAGTGACTCTAAATCCTAAGAATGGCTTGAAAGGCAACCACTTCTTCCATTTCCTCAATACCATCACCTGTCCCTTTTCCTTCCAGGTTTCCTAAGTCAGCACCAATGTAGTCTTTGGCATTCATAAAAGAAATATCCCAAAACAGTTGTGAAATTTCAGTTTTTAAATTTCTTACAATTCTTTCCATACAATGAAGTAAATTATGCTTAAAAATCTTGTGACTTCAATGATGATCCCATAAATGCAGAAGAATGTAATTTAAGCAACAATTATAGCATATCTTATCATATAAATAACCTCCATTGCATCTCTATAGTAACACTGATCAAAAGAGATGTTAACTATTCCTGTAGAGTCCACATTTGTATAGAGGTGCAGTTGTGAAGACCGTTCTTCATAAAAGCTTAATACCTAAATTTTGCAAAGAAAATTATCTCCTAAAATTTCCAACTAACTTTTATTTTTCAGTAATGCCATTTCAAAGTGTTGCTGGTACTTTTGAACTGTGTGGGATTCTGTAAAGAGCCAAACACCTGTTAACATTCAGTTAACTACCACATTATTCAGTTATTGTACCTCTAAGTTCATGAACAAATTTTGAGTTGGTTCAGGCAATCATAAAAAAAAAAAATTTCATGAATCACCTTTACTTCTTTCTAAAAGCTAGGCTTGTTCACATTCGAACTTTAAGATGAGTTACCATTTTTCTTCTTTGGCATCTATCCAGAATTTGTCTTTTCTGTCCAAAAGCTATCCTTCATCTCTCTATAGCCACCACCCGCATCAGCAATTAGAACTCTTCTGTGGCTTCTTCTTACAAAATAACAGCGTCATTTTAAAGTGTACATGTGCACATACTAATAAATATACAAAAGGAAACCTGGTTGGGAAGCTAGGCTCACTCACTTGTTTAGTGGTGTTTTCTGCACACTGCCCCTTCAGGCATGGATCAGTCAATCCAACCTCAGTAAAATTAAAATTAATAAAATGTCACATACCACTGGTGTGGCCAACAGAGTAGTCCCAAAGTGACCCTGGGAATTCTTGCTGCATTTCTTGGTGATGAGTAAATGAGGTCGTGGGTTTCCCTATCTTAGGAGGTGGGACTGCCCCTGTGCTCCTGTGCTCACCATCCCCTGGTCTTAAGCTGGCAGGTGCTTCCTAAACACCCAATATGAACAACCAAACCTAACTCCTACTGCCTAGTGCCTGAGCAGCCTATTGCCTGCCTTGCCATTGCCACCAACTTCTCCCTGCCTCTCTCCCCTCCCCCACCCATAAACTTGTTGTAGCTCTTGATAAACAAGAAAGAGGAACAAAGGCTTGAGGAGTGAGGGAGGGGACTGTCCTGGCGTTCCAGATGAGAGCTCAGAGGAACATGCTCTTTCTTTTCTTGTTGCCCTTTGCTTTATAAGGTGCATCAAAACCCCTCCTTGAAGCCACATCCAGTGAAGCAAACTTTAATGTGAGCTCCGTTACATGATGGACTTTTAAGGTTCTGGACACTGAGAGTTTCAAGTGTGACTTGTTTTTATTAGGACACCAATTGCCCCAGGCTGTCTGTACTTCTCTCCTTGGATGCACATTTTGTGTATCCATCTGTAATCCCTTCCCCTTTGGCCACCTAAAAGCCTCTATCTGTCCTTCAAGATATATCTGTCCACTGTTAATCCTCATGACTGGCCCTGATCCAAGGCAGGGAAAGATCATGTCCACCTCTGTGCTTCTGAAAGGTGTGAGACCTCTGGAAGGTCCCCAGTACTGGGTGTTATCTGCCAGGATTGGCCCACTCTCAGTCTTTCTACCTCAGTCTCTTTGTGCTGGTATTACAGTAGTGTGCTTCTACGTCTGGCACACCTCATTCTATTTTTTATGTGCAATTACGTTTTTACTACATAAGTAGTACATATTGGTGAATGATTAAGAGGTACCACAAATCAAAATATGACCACAGAATACATCTTAACGTTTCCTTGATATCATTTCTAATTTTACTTAATAAGAACAACCTAATGTATTGTCAGTTTCTGGGAAGCTCCTTCCCTTTCTTTGCAGAAAATGTGGCAGCTCACTTTTATCTTTAGTTTCATTTATTTTGCTTGTGGCAAAACTAAACATTTAAAATTTTTTCTTTTGTGTCTTACCTGTCCATATATTTATGTTTACTTTTTTATTAAGTATTTATATTCTATTAATTGATGTGAAGGAAGTCCTTTTTTGGTGAGCATGTTAACTCTTTTTATGTTGTTTTTGTTTTTTTGAGACAGAGTCTTACTATGCTGTTCAGGCTGTCCTGAAACTCACTAGATAGTCCAGGCTGGCCTTGAGTTTGCATCTGCCATCCAGGTGCTGGGATTACAGAATTGTGCCACCATACATGGCCAAGTCAACTCTTTATCTTCTATGTATATCCTGTTTGTATTGTGAATACTTAAACTAGTCTATAATTTTATCTGTCTATCTAACTAGTGCTTATGTATGTATGTAGCTATCTATCTATCTGTTGATCTAGCGATCATAAATCATTTTCTTATTTATTTTGCAGTGCTGGGGATTGAACTCAGATCCTTGCATATGCTAGGCAAATACTTTACCACTTGAGCCATGCCCCCAAACCTTTTTTGCTTTGGTTCTTTTCAGATAGGGTCTCACACTTTTTCCTGGTATAGCCTTGGACTGTGATCCTTCTACCTCTGCCCTCCTGAGGAGCTGGGATCACAGGCATGCATCACCAAACCCCACTCCCAAATAAACAGATCTTTAACAATTTAGAGTCTGTCTGCTTTGCAAACTCTGCAAATCTGTGCCCATTAGCTGGTAGCCATTGTTACGATTGCTTCAGGGCAATAAAGTCTCCAGCTGCTAATATGCTTTGAGGAACATTAAGCCTACCAGGAAAGGCTTTGGGGAAAGGCTGTTCAGGCCTGGGATCAGCAAGTACAGAAGGCTGCAGGCAACATAGGGTTAAGGATGTTCAGAAAATGTTCAGAAAAGTAGGACTACTGGCGTGCTGGAGCCTACAGACTTGCTGGTATTTATTCAACATGGCTTTTCAATCCTACACATTTCCAATGTGCATTTCTTATACTCTAAATTCTTCATTTATATTTGATTTGTTTCTGACCTTTAATTCTGGTCCCTTACCAGAAACATTGAATAGATCTTCAATACTGAAGTTTTAAAAAGTCATTCAGTTAACTTCTGCAAGTTTCTTCATGTGTTATCACTATTTTGAAATTTATTCATATGCATTTTGTATTTTGATTGCTGCTGAAAGTTCAATGGTTCTTTCTTTATGACTTTTCTAATTGGTTTTTGCGAGTTTATATGAAAATTAGTTGCTTTGTTTATTTGTTCAGTTTCTATTCAGCTTCCTTCATTGTCTTATTAGGCTCAGAGGTTTTTCACAAATTGGTCTTACATAGTCACCTTATTCGCAAACTGATAATTTCACTCATTTTTTTCATTTGTATCATTTATGCTGTTTTCTTATTGAATGGCATTGGGTCAGTTCCTCAGATAGATTCTTTCTGAATGTATGTGAACACTGATCTTTGTATTTTCCTTATCTTTCCAGAGAGTGAGCAGTTTTTTCATGATCTTTATATCTCACAAAATTCAGAGATACAACTTCTCTTTGGGATTGATTTCTTATTCACAAGGAAATGGGAATTTCAGGACACAAAACCACAAACAGACTAATCAAGGGGCTTTCCTTGCCTTTATTCCCTGCCCAGTATAAGTCTAAGTGGTGTCCAGGTGTCTCTTTCACTGCACTACCCTTGGCCAGGGTGGGACTCATGGAAGGCCTGAGTGGCATGGGCCTTGGGTTGGTGGTAAGACTGCATGGGAGAGCATCCACAGGGTTTTCTCAGAGGCGAAGCTCTTGGTGGGGAAATGGGTGATGGTTCTAGGGAAGAGGGTTTGGACTTGTATTAATGTCCTTAGGTCAGGAACTCTGGGCACACTGTGAATTCTAATCTAACTTTTACACTTCTTGAGAGTTTATCTCTTCTCTTTAATAGAAATATAAAAGGTAAGCAAAATGCTTTCTTAACTGTAGTGAGAATTTACAGCCATTTTATACTCTCTCTTCTCCTGCTTGTGGCTTCTCTGGGAAGGAGCACATGGACACCATGGGGTGATTCCTCAGTCCCAACAGTCTTTCTGCCCACTGGATTCTCATGAAAAGGAAACCAGTGTCTGGTTTTGCCAGGGGTCTGTGATACTGTGGTTTGAGGTACAGAGGTTTGAACTCAGGGCCTTGCACTTGTTAAGCAAGTACTGTGCCCCAATTCTTTTGCATTTTAGTTTGTTTTTCAGATAGGGTCTTGGGCTTTTACCCAATCCAGATTGTGACCCCCCCTAACCTCTGCCTCCTGAGTGTCTGGAGTTATAGGCATGCAGCACTCCACTTGGCCCTCACCTCAAGACTTTATGCAAATAAAAATGATTTGTGAGATTACTGGGCTCAGACTCAAATCAGAGCCACAGGCCAGTTATTTGTGTCAGTTCTTCAGTCATCCATCATCTGCTTGTTTATTCTTTTGTTCACTGACTCACTTCAGAGTGTTATTGAGTATCTGGTCAACATTGGATGACAAAAGTGAACATGAGATTATGAGTTGTTTACATGAACATACATATGTAGCAAGATGGCTTGGAGCAACACACACACATGGCACTTGGGTCAATTTCCTGACTTTGATATAGACAGAGTAATACAAAAGGCGATGCCAAAACCACTGGGAAACTGGGAAAAAAGTGAAGCATTCACATGGTCTCTCTATTTTTTTCAACTTCCTTTGAATTTACTATTTGAAAAAAATCTGTGAAAATTTTAATAAAATAAACACGATTGCTGCCCTCCCGGAAATCTCTGTTTATAAATGAACTGTAAAGGGCTGTACGTGTGTTGGAAAATCAGCCTCCATTTCCTTATTGCCCTAGCTTTATTGGGATATTATTGACAAATATGTTACATTTCATAGCAGTTTTAGGATTATATCAAAACTGAGTAACAATATAACGAGTTTCTGAACATGTGCAACCACCTTCACTGCCAACATCCTCACCAGCGCTACAGGTGTCACCATCGCTGAACAGATGACGCCTCACTGAGATTGACTCATCATGGTCTCCCAAAGGGCACAGTTGCATTTGGATTCAGTCCTGGCATTGTTCATTCTATAGGCTTTATACAACAACATGCACCCAGACTTCAGTGCCAAGCAGCATAGTGCACTGCCCTGTCAACCCTCTGTGCTCTGACTATTTATCTCTACCCCTTCCTAACCCCGGGCAACTACTGATGTTTCTATTGTCTTTGTGGATTTGCCTTCAGATTGCCTACAGATTTTTCAGACTGCATACTGCATGGAATCATACAGTATGCAGTGTTTTACATTGGCTTCTTTTACTTAGCAATATACATTGAAGGTTTCTCCATGTCTTTCTATACTTTGACAGATCATTTATTTTAGTGCTGAATAATATTCCATTGTCTGTATGTACCACAGCTTATTTCTCCTTTCTCCTACTGAAGGGGTTCTTGGTTGCTTCCAAGTTTAGGCAATTATGAATAAAACCCTCTATAAAATCTGTGTACAGGTTTTGTGTGGAGACAAGTTTTCAATTTGTTTGGATAAATACCAAGGAATATGATTGCTGGACCATATGGTAAGAGTGTGTTTAGTTTTGTATGAAACTGCCAAAATATCTTCCAAATTAACTGTCTCATTTTGCATTCTCACCAGCAATGATTAAGAACATTGGTCATCCCCGTCCTCCCCACCCTCCAGGGTTCTGGATTTGGGCTGTTTTAATAGATATCTCATGGCTGTTTTCATTTGTATTCCTCTGATGTGAGACATCTTTTCATAACTTCACTTGTCATCTGTGTATCTTCATTAAGGAAGTGTCTTTTAAAGTCTTTTGCCCATTTTTAAAATCAGGTTGCTTTTTCCTTTTATTGTTGAATTTGAAGCATTCTGTTTATAGCTTTAATAATAATCTTTTATTGATGTATCTTTGCAAATATTTTCTCCCACTTTGGCTTATCTTCTCATTCTTTTGATCCATTTCCTTTTCACTAACCAGCTAAGGATAATAACGGGTATGGAGCTAAAAATTGGGACTACACAGGGTTTTACCTGATTTGTTTTTGTTTTTAATGACATTTTCTTGTTCAAGATAAAGATAGCTACCCAAGAAGTTTCCTTGTGACATTTCCATGTATTATAACCCTAGTTGGTTCATCTTCATTTTTCTTCATTCTACCTTAATCCCTTTCTTATGATGGTTTAAACTGGTTTAAAATTTTTATATTCATTTTTGTATAAAGAGCACATCAACTGTATTCACCTTCTTAGTTTCCTTCTTTTATCCTCCCCCCCTCTCCTATTTCACCCCCAATTTGGAGCTCCTGCTTTCCTCTTGGGAGGTCATGGCTAGGAGCACAGGCTCTAAGTCTGTTAACCTGGGTATGTGTCCCAGTTTCACTGAGTGTGAGGTATGCAGCCTTGGCAAATTACTAAATCTCTCTGCCCTTCAGTACCCTCTGTGGAGAATAAATGCAACCCTCACTGCATAGGGTGGTTGTCAGGATAGGGTAACCTAATCCCAGAAGAGGACTTGCTGAAGTTGATGGGCTCAGAAATCTCCATAAATACTACAGTGTCATAGGATACTTTGGATGTCCTTTTCTAGCTGTAGTGTCTCAATTATCAAGTTTTAGTTGACTATTACTTTACTATTTTCTCTTCTTGGGATACAAATGATTTCAAGAGTGGTTATGGAAATTGTGTCTCAGCCACCCTCTGGAAGCTGACAGTGTACTGTTTCTGAGAGCTCTCTGCATGTTTGTATGTGCTGAGAAGGGTTCTAGAGGGACTTTTTCTGTACCTTTTCCAAGTGGAAACCTGAAGACATCATCCGTTGGAGCAGCTTGGTAGCACCTACTATCTGTACCATTAGCTATTTCCCCATCTACCCCATGGTCAATGCATGCATGTAGATTTCTAGCTAGTCACTTCCATCCAATAAAATGAGGACTTCCTTACATGCTATGGTACTACTACTTGTTTTGTTTTATGTGATATAATGGGAATAATAGTCACTCTTCTTTATTGATCACCTTCTAAAATCCAGACACTATACTAAAACACTTTGCATATGTACATTATATCATTTTGGGTTTTTTAAATTCTCACCTCCATTTAAAAAACAAAGAAACAGGTTTATGCAGTTTACGGACTTGCCGAATTCTTTTGTATGGTTAGGCATAGAAAAAGCAATTTTAGCCCAGGCTTTATGACTCCATGTTCCTAGCCACCAAATATTTTCTTCAGAGATTCTCAAAGCAGTGTTCCCAAAGTACCTGAGCAAATAATAGCTTTGAGAGGGAAGGGGATTAAAAATCCCAGCTTTCTGAGCCCTGCCTCAGGCCTCTTGATTCCAGCTGTCTGCTTCCTTCTTGTTTCTGAACACATGCCCACAAATGTTTCTAAACCCTTGGAGAAAAAAAATTGATGTCACAAAGTAAACTTGTGAGGTTTATGGGTAGAACTGACAAATTTATGCTCAACTCTGAACAAAAGCTACCAACGATATGGAAAAACTTATGTAGCATGCATTCTTCCTCTAGAATTTTCAGGGTTTTGTGTGTGTGTGTGTGTGTGTGTGTGCATGGGTGTGTGGCAATGTGGTCATATTGTCTAGAAGTTGTCCTCTCTGCTAGTTATACCATTTTTCAAGGACTGTTTACAGTAAGTAATACAATAAAAGTCAATATTAATTGTGCTTTTTAAGGTTTGGGTAAGGTAAAGGGGCAAAGGTCAAAATAAGAGTGAAATAGATTTCTTTCTTGATAACAACATAATTTTTAAAAGTAGAAGACAAAGCCAAACATAGTAATGTATGACTGTGATCCCAGCTACTAGGGAGGCAGCAGGAGAATCACCAGTTTGAAGACAGCCTGGCAAAGTTAGGGAGACCCTGTCTCAAAATAAAGTAACAAACAAAAGGTCTAGGGCTGTGGCTTAAGTGGTAGAGCTCTTGCCTAGCATGTGCAAGGCCATATGTTCAACCCCAGTACCACCAGAGAACTATCAGAAAAATAAATAAATAAATAAACAAGTAAATGCATAAATAAATAAAAGACTTAGCCCCTCAGCGTGGGAGGAAGATAGGTTTCAGTTCAGCTAAATAGATCCTTTTTCTCTCTGTCATCTATAGAAATTGGGTTGCCATCTTCATGTGGTTGTTTTAAAGCTAAAATGAGATTGTAATAGGCCCTTATATAGGCTCACGTTATTTTATTATGAGTATTACAATTATTGTGGTTATTACTTCTAAGTAATAGAAATGCTGAACAGATCCTGTGAAAGAGAAGTCTTCTGATAAAGAATTTCAATGAAGATTTGAAGCCAAAATCCTCATGACCTATTTCTACTAAAGATATCTGCGAAACATAGCTAATCACAGATGACCTTTATTTTTCCTCTGATGGGATATGCGTGCACCTTTCATCCCACACCTAAAGGGATGCTTTGTTCAAATGCTCAGGGAGAACCTGTCAGTATGATAATTCCTTATGTTGTGACAGGAGCTCCAGGTCCTCAGGGAGGGGGTCACGTCACTCCCAGAGAAGGTCATGCTGACAATTACTCAGCAATGGGGCATCACTCTGTTACTGTAAGTCACTGTGGTCAAATGAAATTTTCCTGGCAATAGTAATCCCGCTGTGCATGGCCGCCCCAAGTTTTCCAGGAGTTCTTCATTTGGGAGTAAATGAGTTGCTCAGCAGAGTACCCGTTCTGCAAAGCCTTCTTGCCTCTGGCAGCAGCATTATCTGGGCACTGTGACAGCCAGGGTGGGTGGACGTGATCTTTAACCCCTTCACAGGTTCCAAGGGAGCAGTGCCTTCCTCTCCCTTTGAAACAGTTAACTCAAATTTGGTAAGTGTGATTGAAACGACATAGTGGGCAGGTTAAACAGTAGGGCATATGCTCCTGATAGACATGGTCTTCCCCTCCTCTCTGGCTGGCTGGTTCCTCCTTATCCTTCAAGAGTGGGAAATTTTAAGGCACCATTACTTCTAAGATTTGCCAACTCCTTGCAGATGGATCTTCTACTGCCTGCAACAGTTCCATCTGCATTGGTGCTGGCACACTGTACGGTGCTTATCTGCAGCCTGGTGCCCACAGCTAACCAACACTGCAACCTGTCAGTGCCTCTTCTTTATAGCCACCCAGCTCGTCCCGCTCTGCTCATACCCACTGTTATTGTTTGGTTTCTTCCTACCATCTCTTCCTACCTGGCTTCCACCAATTACTTGTCTCTCATACTGGCCCCTGCAGTCCTGTCTCTACCCTTGAAAATCTAAATATACTATATCCTTATTTAAATCTTTTACACATAACTTACAGGAAAACTAGAAAATTCAGGTAAGCCTCAAACAAACCAGTAGAAAACAGAAAATGATATACATGCAAAATCTTTTTATCCAGCTATAACAACTTCCAACATTTAACTACAAAGATTTCTTGACTTTCTTTTCTATTTACGTACATAAATACACATTTTTCCAAAGTAGAATTATACTGTCATGTTGGGTTTTAACTTGCTTTTTTAATATCATAACCTGTTGTGCGGATTTTACCCAAATTGCTTTATATTATTTCATTATGGGCAAAGGTGATTTTTATATAAGTAACCACACCAGTGTTTTGTTCTTATTTTAATTCTTTTTTCATTTGGTAACTAATGCTGTAAATTACATCCTTGTTTAGAAACTGTTACACCCATCATTAAATAATTCCTTGGGAAATTTTTCTACTACTGGAATTGCTGAGTCGAGCACATACACATTAATAATATGTTATTTTTCTAGTATTTATATACTTATATGTATATTTATATATGTACATGTATACATGTGTATATTTCAGTGTATAACCACACGTAGCAATTATCTATGCTTATATGCATTTAAGTAATTTCAAGACTTCTATACCATGACTTCTTTGCTCTTGGACCTTTAATTCTGTGCCAGTATTCTGCTGGTTGTGTGGCACCTTTAAGTATTTTTGAAGCATTGGATGTTAATGCCATGGTTTACACCAAAGTGTTTATGCCACTTTGTATTGCATTGTAATTGGTTGCAATCACACCCAAAGGTAGCATGGCAGAATATGAAAACCTTGGACCACAAACTACATCTTAAAATTAGCTGCCTTTTCACAATATTCTGATCCTTGGTTTTGCAAAGAAATCTGACATTACTGTGGGTATTTTAAGTAAATAGTTTTGCTCTACTTAAAACTCGGGACATTTTCCTTATCCTTGATAATTGCAGTGCCTGGCACAGAATTGGAATAACGTATTTGTTGGGTGAATATGCAAAAGTGCTTTGGTTAGATGTGATGGTGGAAATGGTGGGTGGGATCTCTTTTTTATTACTGTGAATGGGCACGATAATAACCTCCACAGGTGCAACAACAGACCTTCTCACAAAAGCCCCCTCCCTGCTTTTTTCAAGGGTTTCTGCTCAAGGTAGGACCCTGTTTCTCTTCTGTGTGTGCTTTTCCTGTCCCAGGAACACATCTTGCTGTCTTCCATTCCTGTTTTGTCTCACATTGTCTCTGTTTCTTTGTTCCCTATATTGGCATTCTGGGAGGCTTATCAAATTTGTTTTCCAGTAATTTATTAGTTTTTCTGCATCATGAGCTGTGCCTTTTTGGTTATTGCTGCCTCACTGCTGTTTCAACTGCTCCTCTTTTCCATCATCCTGCTCTTACATGTCCTCCTATCCTTTCCTTCGTGCGTGCCTTTATTCTGAAGATGTGTTCCCATTTATGTCTTCTGACATCTTGAGGTAACATGAAAACCTTTCCTTGAAGTATCTTTTTCTAGTACTTGTTTCAGAAATATCCTTTCCTTTGGAGCCTCCCAGATGTGGTTTCCATTTCTTGCTATTAAGTATACTCCTCAGCTACAAATTATTTATGGCTTCTTTTGTTTTTTCCTCAAATATAACCAGATTTTTCAGATTTGCCGACTAGATGTCAATATAGCAAATGAAGTCTTTCTCTGTATTCTTAACATATAATACCCTTTTCTGAGGTGCATCTGGAGGCAGGTTAACGTGCCAGGCCAAGCCTCTTCCAAGTTGCTGATAGTCATTATCCAAGGGCTGTCTCTCTCTCTCCGTCAATTGCCTGGTTCCTTAGGATGCTGAATTATCCTAGTTAGGCACGTGCATGCATATATATGCACACACATACACACACACATTCCACACACCAAATAGACATGTATACGTTCACACATACACACACACACACACACACACACCTACACCACACACACCTCTCAACACAGCACTTTTATCTGAGAACATTTCTCAACTCACATATCTAGCTCTTTGTTTATGGGAGCAAACGTCATGTCACATCCTGTAACTGCCCTACATCCTGCCTGTTTTTCCCCTTGGGACAAGTATTCCTTTCTCAAAAGTAGAGGGTGGCATAGAGTTCATACTCAGCTTGCTGCACAGCCGTTCCCTTGTCTGGTGGGTTGAGTCCCAGCTTAGAGAACCTGTGCTTCTGCCTGTCCTTTTTCTGGCTGCTATGCTTTGTGAATTAAATCTGATTGGGACACCCAGGGCGCCTTGGCCTGGTGTTTCCTCATGCAGCTCTGTCTACTTTATAATTAGTGCCAGCTCCTCTCTGATTGTGACATTAGATTGTCTGTCACTAGTGGTCTTCTATAGTAATGAGACTTTTCATTTTTTCTCACATTTTTGAAGTGAGAAAATGGGACACGTTGCATTGAGGGCTGTTAGCCAGGCACGATCTTGAACTGGAAGCCCATCTACATTTTTTGCATGAGAGAATAGATACAATCTGTCCACGATTTAGGGACACACTCTGGCAGCCATAGGAGAATATATTTTGAATCCTCATTAAAAGAAACAGGTATGAAATATATATATACTTATTTAGAAGCTGCCAGCTGTACAAAAAAACCCTTTCTTATTTTCCATAATATCTCTGAAACTCCCTAACAGTGCATAGCGACAGAATGTCATCATTATCCAGGGATGGTGTGCTATGGCTTTATTCTGAGGGAAGCTCTTTATTCTGAAGTCACCTGCTGCTTCACCAAGGTCCAGAACAATCTAGTATGCTAACCTCCTGCTTCCTTCTCCTAACTAAGTTAGAGGGAGGAAAGTTCTTAGGAACCAATTTGCAGACATTAGTGTGGAAATGAAAAGTCAGAGAGAAGACTCTCTCCTGTTCTTACACTTCAAGGTGTAGCTTACACATGTGCACACACAGGTATGCACCCTGAGAACACTGATCCTCACTCAGATCCCTCTGACAACAGTCAGGTGCCATTCTACTTCTATTTCTCTTTGTATAGACCTTCTTCATGCAAGTGTGGAGTGCTCATGCACTTCTAGAATTAGAAGTGTGTGCAAGAGCAGCAAGTAGCGTGTGTGGAAGAGGTCAAGGGGTGTGACAAGAGAAGAAGCAAGAGACCAGGGAGGGCCAGGCTTGCGCTTTTCTAAAACCTGGCTCTTCTAGGAACCAATCCATTCCATCAAGACATAGTCCTTTCAGAGAGACCAGCATTACTCCCTTCATGAAAGTGGTCATGGCCCAATCACCTCCCACTAGGCTCTGCCTCTTACAGGGCTCACCACCTCTCAGTATCATTGTATTGGGAACCAAGCTTCCAGCACAAGAAACTTTAGGGAACATACCATATCCAAACCATAGCACATAGTTACCACAGACTGTGGACTCTGGATAAACTTTTAGAACAAACTCCATCCTCCTCCCCTCTTTGACCCCAGCCAGCCCTGGACAAGTCACTGTTGGGTCTCAATTTGACATCACTTATGCCACCTTAAACTATGCTTGAACCTAGGGTTGTTTGGCTCCTGAGGAGATGGGCCTTCCAAGGGAAATGTCTTGTTTCCCAGCACCTTCGCCAGAACACAAGACCTAGATTCTTGAGAGCTTGTTTGGAGGTTCTAGCAGGGGAGTGCAGCTACTCATATACCCTTGACAGAAGAACGGACCTCTTCTATTGGGGATGGTCATCCTCTTCGACCAAACAAACAGCTTCAGCAGGGACGTATATGGAGGGGTGAGGGAGAAAGGGGACACCCGCGTAGTCAGCCAGATAGGCAGAATCAACCCTGGCGATCAATAGGGTGAGAGATGTCACAGCCAGATCACCTTCACATCTGAGACCTAGCTTCCTGACTGCCCTCAGCAGTTTCCTACTCTTGCCATCCATCCACTACTGAAATGTCCTGTTTCCCAGCACATGTACTAGGACACAAAGCCCAGGTCCTTGACTACTCCTAGTAATGGATAACAAGCAAGCTACAATGAAAATTTTCCCTCACCTTTTACAAGGTCCTTCCCTTCCTATAAAACATCCAGTCTGTATGCAGCAGGGGACTCTAGTGTCTGCTGGAGATTCTCCTGAATAAACTTGTACTGACTGTGAGCCACCTCTTTATCTGTCTTTCTGTGCTTGTCAGTGTAATACTCACCAAGCCATTAGGACTGGTAAAAGCATGGCTTGAAGACACACAAACCTGAAATTCATCCTTTGACCTCTTGGGCCTGGGCATTTTGGTAGGCACCTGACTTCTCAGCTGTAAAACAAGGTGATAATGTTCCCAAATATTGCATGTCTGTGTGTGAGACTTAAGGAAAGTCATGTCTGTAAAGTGCTCAGACTTCCATTTTACAAATGAGGAATTCAGATGGATGTCATGACTTTTCCCATATGTGTGCAGCTGTTGGTTAACTGATCCGGTACTTTTCTTGGGTACCGGATCAGTTAACCAACAGCTGTGTTCCTTGGGTCACAGCTGTTTCCTTCCTGGGGCCCCTGACTAGCAAAGACATAGATTTAGCAGGAGTTCTGCAATTATTCTCCCTTGTGCTAATCTAGACTTATTCTACAGATTCTGAAACTCCTTAGTCTTAAATCCAATCATGCCCTTAATCATGCAAGAGCCATTTATGACCTTTGACCCCCCACACACACCTGAGACTTGTATGAGATGTTCAGAACATCTCAGTGATTGAAAACAATCCTCTAATGCATGAACCTTTGGGTGGAGGACGGTGACCTTCAGAGTCTTCAGGTGAGATCCTTCCAGAGGGTTTGCAAAGTCAAAACTGTGTTCACAACAATCACAAGTGGTAACTTGCCTTCTTCACTCTCATTCTCTCTCATCCGCACAATGGAGTTTTCCACACGCTACACAGCGAGTGACATCAGAGACAACTGCTACAGAGCCAGTCTTTGAAGTGACTGGACAAAGTGTAAAACGATGGGGTCACTTTTTTGTTCTGGAAAATATAGTCAGTTTTCATAATGCGTGTTATTTATGTTAATATTTTATTGATGCTATTTAAAAGAATTCTTATATGAATTAAAAATGTGTGTGTGTGTATGTGTTACTGCGGATTAAACTCAGGGTCTTGTGCTTGCTAAGCAAGTGCCCAACCACTTGAACCACAACCCGAGTACTTTTGCTTTTGGTTTGTTTTCAGATAGAGTCTCAGTAAAGCTCAGATTGTGATCCTTCTATCTCTGTCTCCTGAGTAGTTGGAGCCATAGGTGTGCACCACTCAGCCCAGCTTGTTTTGGAAAGAGGGACTAGCTAACTTTCTTCCAAGCTGGCCTCAAACCACCATCCTCCTAGCTCCACCTCCTGAGTTGGTTGGATTATAGTCATGTGCCACCATGTCTGCATCTCAACCTTAATTTTTTTTTTTTTTGATTTTAAAAATGAATGTAATTCCATGGTGATGGGTCAGCTGAATTTTGAAATTCTGGATAGCCGAGTTAAAAGGAATAAAATAGCAGGTAAAGAACCCAGCAAACTTCCTAATAAGGCTGGAGGATATCTATTTAAATTGTGGATGAGAAAACATATAACAAGAAGAACGCAAAGAATACAATATAAATTTCAAGAGAGTTAAAGCCAAGGAATAACTGAGGCTGGCAAAAACCACTAGAGACAGCAGCAGCAATTTTTATAGCTATTTTCAGAACAATAGATAGATGAAAATTATAGGTCCATTGCTTGAGAATGATGGTATCATGTTAAAAGAAAACACTGCACTTCCGCTTTTCTTCTGGCTACACCAAGAATAATGATGGCTAAGCTGGCAACATTGAGAGATAAATGCATTAAGATGTCATTGACATCTATGATTAGTGAAGATTAAAAATAACTCAAAATATTGTAGATGAATTCAAATCCCACAGACCAGAGAACTTACATTTTAAGTAATAAACAACACCATTGATATGACCATAGAGCTATCACATTCTTTTGACTAATTTTACAGAATGGGGAAAAATGAAAAGGAATGGAAAAAGGTACATGTTTTAAAAATATTTATTACCTTTTTCTTCAGACTTTTTCAGTAGGGTCCCTTTGTACAGGAAGATTATATTTCTCACCCCACCAGTGTCTTGCTGCATGCGGTCAATGAATGTGGGGAGTGACATCCAAGCAGGAGCCACTTCCTGCAGAACTTTTAAGAATGGCTATACTTTCTGCCATCTCTCTTCTCTCTCTGCTGCAAGATCAGAAGCATAATCCAGACAGGGGCTTCTTGGTTATAAATCAGACCAAGATTTATGTATCAAACATAATATACAAACTGAGATTTTTAGAGTTCCTTTTTTTTTCCTTTTTCTTTTATTATTCATATGTGCATACAAGGATTGGTTCATTTCTCCCCACTGCCCCCACCCCCTCCCTTACCACCCACTCCGCCCCCTCCCTCTCCCCCCGCTCAATACCCAGCAGAAACTATTTTGCCCTTATTTCTAATTTTGTTGTAGAGAGAGTATAAGCAATAATAGGAAGGAACAAGGGTTTTTGCTGGTTGAGATAAGGATAGCTATACAGGGCATTGACTCACATTGATTTCCTGTGCGTGGGTGTTACCTTCGAGGTTAATTCTTTTTGATCTAACCTTTTCTCTAGTTCCTGTTCCCCTTTTCCTATTGGCCTCAGTTGCTTTAAGGTATCTGCTTTAGTTTCTCTGCGTTAAGGGCAACAAATGCTAGCTAGTTTTTTAGGTGTCTTACCTATCCTCATCCCTCCCTTGTGTGCTCTCGCTTTTATCATGTGCTCATAGTCCAATCCCCTTGTTGTGTTTGCCCTTGATCTAATGTCCACATATGAGGGAGAACATACGATTTTTGGTCTTTTGAGCCAGGCTAACCTCACTCAGAATGATGTTCTCCAATTCCATCCATTTACCAGCGAATGATAACATTTCATTCTTCTTCATGGCTGCATAAAATGCCATTGTGTATAGATACCACATTTTCTTAATCCATTCATCAGTGGTGGGACATCTTGGCTGTTTCCATAACTTGGCTATTGTGAATAGTGCCGAAATAAACATGGATGTGCAGGTGCCTCTGGAGTAACAGTCTTTTGGGTATATCCCCAAGAGTGGTATTGCTGGATCAAATGGTAGATCGATGTCCAGCTTTTTAAGTAGCCTCCAAATTTTTTTCCAGAGTGGTTGTACTAGTCTACATTCCCACCAACAGTGTAAGAGGGTTCCTTTTTCCCCGCATCCTCGCCAACACCTGTTGTTGGTGGTGTTGCTGATGATGGCTATTATAACAGGGGTGAGGTGGAATCTTAGTGTGGTTTTAATTTGCATTTCCTTTATTGCTAGAGATGGTGAGCATTTTTTCATGTGTTTTGTGGCCATTTGAATTTCTTCTTTTGAGAAAGTTCTGTTTAGTTCACATGCCCATTTCTTTATTGGTTCATTAGTTTTGGGAGAATTTAGTTTTTTAAGTTCCCTGTATATTCTGGTTATCAGTCCTTTGTCTGATGCATAGTTGGCAAATATTTTCTCCCACTCTGTGGGTGTTCTCTTCAGTTTAGAGACCATTTCTTTTGATGAACAGAAGCTTTTTAGTTTTATGAGGTCCCATTTATCTATGTTATCTTTTAGTTGCTGTGCTGCTGGGGTTTCATTGAGAAAGTTCTTACCTATACCTACTAACTCCAGAGTATTTCCTACTCTTTCTTGTATCAACTTAAGAGTTTGGGGTCTGATATTAAGATCCTTGATCCATTTTGAGTTAATCTTGGTATAGGGTGATATACATGGATCTAGTTTTAGTTTTTTGCAGACTGCTAACCAGTTTTCCCAGCAGTTTTTGTTGAAGAGGCTGCTATTTCTCCATCGTATATTTTTAGCTCCTTTGTCAAAGATAAGTTGCTTATAGTTGTGTGGCTTCATATCTGGATCCTCTATTCTGTTCCACTGGTCTTCATGTCTGTTTTTGTGCCAGTACCATGCTGTTTTTATTGTTATTGCTTTGTAATATAGTTTGAAGTCAGGTATTGTGATACCTCCTGCATTGTTCTTTTGACTGAGTATTGCCTTGGCTATTCGTGGCCTCTTGTGTTTCCATATAAATTTAACAGTAGATTTTTCAATCTCTTTAATGAATGTCATTGGAATTTTGATGGGAATTGCATTAAACATGTAGATTACTTTGGGAAGTATTGACATTTTTACTATGTTGATTCTACCAATCCATGAGCATGGGAGATCTCTCCACTTTGTATAGTCTTCCTCAATCTCTTCTTCAGAAGTGTATAGTTTTCCTTGTAGAGGTCATTCACATCTTTTGTTAGGTTTACACCTAGGTATTTGATTTTTTTTGAGGCTATTGTAAATGGAATTGTTTTCATACATTCTTTTTCCGTTTGCTCATTGTTAGTGTATAGAAATGCTAATGATTTTTCTATGTTGATTTTATATCCTGCTACCTTGCTATAGCTATTGATGATGTCTAGAAGCTTCTGAGTAGAGTTTTTTGGGTCTTTAAGGTATAGGATCATGTCGTCTGCAAATAGGGATATTTTGACAGTTTCTTTACCTATTTGTATTCCTTTTATTCCTTCTTCTTGCCTAATTGCTCTGGCTAGGAATTCCGGTACTATGTTGAATAGGAGTGGAGATAGTGGGCATCCTTGTCTGGCTCCTGATTTTAGAGGGAATGTCTCAACCTTAATTTTTAAAATGGTAAATATCTATAGAGATAAGCTAACCCAACTGACCAAAAAGTTCTTGGAGTCTTCAATATTATTTTTAAGTGAGTAAACTAAAAGTTTTAAAACTACTGTCCTAGGTAGGTGTGGTGGTTTATTCCTGTAATCCCAGCAATTGGGAGGCTAAGGCAAGAGAATTGAAAGTTCAAGGCCAGTTTGGGCTACATGCAAGATCCAGGTCAGTCTGAGCTACAGAACAAGACCTTGTCTCAAACAAACAAACAAACAACACGACACAACACAACAGAAAGACCCAAACAAATAAATAAAAACTTTCTGCCCTAAAATACAATGCTGGGTTAAGGCACAGCTAGATTTGACTGCCTTCTATATTTATTCCTGTGCTTACATTTCCTATAGAGCTACAGTGGCACTCTTTTTGAGGAGTTTGGAGGATCTTGTGTGCTTTTAAATAGGAAAGCAGGCATCCAATGTGTTTGATGGCACTCAAAATGTCCTGTGCTGAAGAGACGTGTCCTAATAAAGATGCCTTCACTGCCAGAGCTCCTATGTGCTGGATGGGCATCTGATTTCTCACTGCTCACCAATGTCCCACACTGACTCCTCAGGTCCCCACTCTGGAATCCTGGACATTGGAGGCTGCGCTCTTCTGGGGAGACCCTGAGGGGCCTACTTGGCTTGGGAGGTTTGCCTTATTTGGGGCATGGTCAGGTGGAGTTCTATATCCTGTAGGTGACCTTCTCTGGGTCTCCAGAGTTCTCGTTTGGATCCTTTTTCTTTTCAGTTGCCTGTCAAATGCCAAAGACCTTCACCCTTTCTTACATTTTCCCACATCTCACCTGCCTTCACCAATGGAATCTAACATGTCCACTTATATTGACATACATGTGACTGATAAGATTTGCTCTCTGTCTTCCCCCGGGAATTTTTCTATTTTAGCCAAATGAATGTGTCCTGTCTTCTAAAATTATAGACAATAGAAAGCAAGTGGAGAGAAAATGTTCTTGTGGTGGGACTTTCTGATGCCTACTATAGCACACCAAAGAGGAATCATCTGCCTTCCTTCCACTTAAGAGCAAGAAGCCTGTCAGAACAGCATTGTGGGACCCTTGGCTATCTGCCCTTGATATCCCAGGCTTGGTGCAAAGCAGATGAGGATGATGACAATTTAGGGACTTAGGATATCCAGAGATGGAGAATGGGGTTAGGACCCTTAAACTGTGATGCCCCCCATCCCAGAGTAGAGACCCCAGTGCATAGCAGGTGTGGAAAGGGGAGAAGTGGACTGACTTAGGCTTGTAGGGGACAAGAGGTCAAGGCAAAGGTGGGCATTTCTGGCCAGAATTTTAAGGGATCTTGGAGAAATTATGATATTCTAATGTTTTTTAGACCTTTCATGCCAGACATGGTGTTAAATATTTTCTTCAAGATCAACTATACTGACCTCATGAAAAAAGAACTGCCTTTAACTCCATTTGATAGATGATATATTTGAAGCAGAAAAGAGTCAGTAATTAACTTGTAAAATTTCTGAATAGAAACCAGGAGAGGCAGAATTAGAACCAGAAACCCTGTCTCTGAAATCTGCTTCCACATGTGTGTTTTCTTGTTCTTCTTGGATAAAAATTGAAGTAGGAAGGCAGTATTTTCCAAAAACACTCAGATTTTTTCATGGTGCCAGGTACAGGGCCTGGCCCATCATTTTAGAGGTTAGGATACATCGCTGTCTCTCCTTGTGGTCTAAGCAGCAGGGCTTTCCATTAACAGAGTTTAGCACATTTGCAATCTTGAGTATGTTTTACACTGAGTGGGCGCTGTTCACTTATTTGGAGACAAAAGTCCTACTCAGCTGACTCCCAACATGATTTGCGGCATATCTTCTGGTAGTCTCCACTTTGGAAGCCACCTATTCACTACTGCTTTGTGTTTTGGATTTAACTAATACCTTTGCTCTCATTCTGACTTGGCTTCACTCAACTTTCTTCTCAAGACAGTTCGTGCTAGCACTATGCTTGCTAAAATCCCTCCAAGTGCACATGGAACTTTCCCACCCAGGTGCAGCTCTCCATGGATGGCTGTCCCATGTGAAGGCCCAGCAACTAAGGGTCCCTGAGCAATAAATGTAAGCCCACCACATTCCTGGAGTAGCGGAATAGGTGAGGCTTATAGAGCCTGCAGTAGCAGACAAGCTCCAAATGCAGTGCTCTGTGATCCAGGATGCTTGATATACACACCTGGCCATTTCCACACACAGCTGCCACACTCACTACTGGAAATGGAGTCAGACAGCACAATCCTAGACAGACATTTCGTAAGTTCCTGCAGTCAAATCTAGCCATGTGTTACTGGCCTGAATGCATTGCATGACCTCACACAGGAGGGGAGAATAAGAAAAGGAATGTTGTGGCTCATGATTGTAATCCTCGCGACTTAGGAGGCTCAGGACTGGAGGATCATGGAGCCAGGCCAACTGGGGCAAATAGTTCACTGCTGAATGCAGTGACATACACTGTCATTCCTAGCTATGAGGCGAGGTGAGATCATGAGGATTCTGGTTTCAGAATAGTCAGGGCCAAAAAAGTTCACGAGACTCCAACTCAATGGAAAAAATCTGGATGTGGTGGTTCATGTCTGTCATCCAAGGGTTGGGTGGAAGCTTAAAATAGAAACTTGATGGTCCCGGGTGGTTGGAGAAAAAGTGAGACTCTATCTCCAAATTAACCAGATCAAAAAGGACCGTCAGCGTGGCTCCAAAGGTAGAACACCTGCCTACCAAGTGTAAAATGTCCATAGTTCAAACCTCAGTGCCACACACACACACACAAAAAGAAAACTCAGAGAAGGAATATAATAAACATATGGCACTACTTCTGTCACAAGTTTAAGGCCGGGAACTCCAGTGATGTAGGGTTTTCTGACTCTCTTAAACGCTTCCATGCTTGGCTACTTTATGATCCACTTGGGTCTGAATGGCAATCAAAAAAGAAGCCTTCTTTGAGAGAAGAATGTTCTGGAATCACATTCCCATCTGCTTATTTCAAGAGTACTGCTGGCTTGGGACTGCATTGCCTTTACCCGTTTGAAAGTCCTGATTTTACTAAACTGGGCATGCTTCATTTCTTTGCTGCCTTTCAAGAAGCCCACGTTGTGAGGCCATCATATCTCTGCACTGCTCTGAGCCATCAGCCTGATACGTGCAGAATGTCTGCTCTGATAGCCAGGCTCCTTCACACTCTTTCTCACACCAGGTGTCCTCAATTAATCTTCCTCTGGGCAAAAGGAGCACAATGGCACTTGTCACTTGTGATGTTCTGAGCACACATCGCCCCCTGAATTGTACTACCCTGGAGTGTTGGGGTGATGCTTCTCCCCAAAGATCACTGTGGTGTGCTGAATGGCAGGTTTGAGATTCTGGTGCAATTTATTATACATGTGCTTGGGCTCTTCAGCTTTTGCAAATAAGAGTAAATCTTCATTCATTTGGCTTCTAGACTCAATGGGACCCCTCAATGCATATCTAACATTATGGGGCAGTCAGTCTACTCCTCCACCCCCAGTCCTGACCCTGACTCTGTTCACCCCGAGGCTGGTCAGTGTCCCCTGACTGGGGCAAGATGGATGACCCCATGGATTCCACAGAGTTAGCCTGACAATGGTTCAGCTGGAGCTTACAGCCCGGGGATAGCAGGGAGTTCCTTCCTTCTCTTCATGTTCATCTTCCAGGTGGTCTATCATCTTTGGAAGCTCCAAAGGAGCTTTGGAGGTCTCTAATGCGTGGAGGTCCTTCTATGGGAGCAGTTTTCAGGTCATCTCCAAAGGGCCCTTAGGTTGACTTATTCTTAACCTGTGTTTTAATCTAACTTTACACCAGGTTTCTACAACCACAGCCAAGTACTGAAGTGCACAATTTCAACAGTGCAGTTGCTAGTCTCCAAATATGGCCCCCTAATGTTTCATGTTATTCACACCCTTTTGTGGTCTCCTCCCTTTGAATCCTGGCTGCTGCTGGGGCTCATGCTTGACCTATTGAGGCAAAAGTGATATTTTTTAACTTCACAGCCTGAGTCATAGAAATGCTTTACCCAGTGCTCTTGGAACCCTTGTACCACCCAGCAAGGACACTCTAGAGAGGCCCGAGTGAGGAGCTCTGAGGAACTTGCCTGACAGTCCGTGCTAGACTCCCAGAGAACAACCAGCTCCAACAGCCAGGCATGTCATTCAGGCATTCCCAGCTGCATCCCAGACATCATGGGGCAAAGATGAACTTTTGTGCTGTGTCCTATTTAAATTCTTGACCCTCAGAAACACAGGGGCAGTAAAGTGTTTTAAACCACTAAAATTTAGAATATTTTTTACACAGCAATCACCAGTACTGGATGCATCATCCAGTGGACACTTAGCCATGCCAGGGGTACACTGTGAGTTTGGATTCCTATTTCTTGAGGTTTCTATTTCTAGAGCGATCTGGGATAAAGCCAGGACAGATGGCTGGCTTCTTGGGCAGTAGGGAGATTTTCCATCTCCCAGTCACAGAAAGTGACTAGTTCAAGGCTAATCTGGGGAGTCCAGTTCTGTGCTCTTGACCTGGACTTTTCTGCAGAAGAGTGAAAATACCCACCTCTTAAAATTGCATCTTAACTGTTACTATGTTCTTCAGAGCTTCAACTCTTATAGGATTCATGCTCTTCTTCTTTCTTTCTGTCTTTTTTTTTTTTTGTGGGAATGGGGTTAGAACTCAGGGCTTCATGTTTGCAAAGCAGGCAACCTATCATTTGAGCCACACTGCCAGTCCATCTTGCTCTGATTATTTTGAGGATGGGGTCTTGTGAACTATTTGCCTGGGCTGGCCTCAAACTGTGATCCTCCTGATCTCAGCCTCCTAAGTATAAGTAGCTAGGATTGCAGGTGTGAGCCATCAGCGACTGATTGCTCTTCATTTCTGATACCTAGCAACTTCACTTTCTTCTGATGAACTAAATTATCATTTTAATATTTTTCTAGAATTTCTAATTTGGAGTGGAACTGAAGAGGGGTTGCAAAGGACGAATTCCACGGGATTCTCTGTCTGAAATTGTAACTTGAATTCCCATCTTCTGTCTAGAATATTTTTGAACATCCCTCCCCCCCATCACAGGACTGTATTAGTGAAGTTATGAATATGTTTCTCTGTTAAATGATACAAGCTCATTCAGAAAAGCCAGATTATCTGCTTGGTTTCTAAATGATGAAATTCACAGTTATATCCTGTCATTCCATCAGGATGGACCTGACAGTTGAAATTCTGTTTGCTGTGGGAACCAGTGATGATAGCTGCTAATCATGGTATCACCCCAGTTGCCCCATCTGTGATCTTTCTCATAACCACCAAAGAGCTGTGTCCTTAAAATCCTGCCACTCATAATTGATCTCCACCAGACAACAGTACATGGGGCCAGGTAGCTGACATGGATTGCCTGGATAATGTAGAGGGTTTTTTCCATTTAGATTTTAATAAAACTAGCAGATGGAATTCAAGCTGTACCATTCAGCAAGAGAATTAATATACTACAAGGTAGCCTTTTGACAGATACCCAAATGAGTATAAGGCTATCAGGAAAAGTACATGGAGAAAAAATAATTATGGAAGGAAGGAAACCAGAGACAGAACCAAGATGATTACATAAGCCCATTGAGAAATGAATAAAGGACTTTTCTCAGAAGTAATTAAATCTAGTTCTTAAATCCACAAGTGGCATTTTGGCTCATAAGCTTAAACACATCTCTGTTTAGTTTGTACTTCTGCTCAAAGATTTCAGGGATGATCCAGCATCTTACTTTATTTCACACTGAATCCTGGTGCTGGGTCTTAGAGTCTCCTGCCATCTACCTTCAGCCTACTCAGGGTAGGAGTTCTTAACTTTGGGTGCATTTCCAATCACCAGGGAGTTTTATGGATTATCAACGTCATCACATGCACTCAGCAGTAAAACAAATATTATAACTAACTGCATGCTAATTATACCATTGTATATATGCATATGTATATAATTATACTCCTCCCTTCACTTCAGTAATTAAATGCATTTGAATTTTGAAAAGATCACTTTGCCTACAGTGTAAAGAGAAGATGTAAAAACACAGCAGCAGCAAAGGAAGCATGACAAATGGAAAAGTAGAGAAGAGGAATTTGATAGTTGTAGTCCCTAGCAATCTAAAAACATCGCCTTATTATATACCATACATTAGACCTCTGCTGAGGGCCAGGGGGAAGGGAATACAAGAAATAACAAAGCGAATAGGAAGGAGAGAGGACATAATGAAAGCAACTAGCATACTAGCCACGTTGTGAAAACTGGAATGATGTAGAGAAATACAAATCAATTATAATGAAGAAATAGAGACCAGACCATGTGGTCGATGCCTGGGGAATGATTACTGGAGAAAACACTGGTGCCTGGTCTTCAGCTCCAGAGATTCTGATTGAACTGGCCTGTTCCAGGTGGAATAAAGTACCTTTGCAAAGCTTTGCTGCTGACTGCAATGTGTAGCCAGCACTGAGAAATGCCACTGTCTGCTGTCTGTCTTTCCCATTGCATCCTGGAAGCTGTGCTACAGTGGGAAAGACAACCCCTAGCCCCCTTGCCAGGAAGCCAAGCCCGGGTCTCAGCTCTCCCAATATTGTTCATCAACCCTGGCTGCTTATTACAGTGATCTGGGAGCTCTGAAGAAATACTAATGCCTTAGTTTGGCCCCTGGTCAATTAAATTAGAATCTTTGGCATGAGACTGAAACATTAGTATTTGTGTATGGGTGGGTGGGTGGGTGCCCATGTGTGTGCTGACTGATCTTGCAGTGGATTCATATAAGCAGAACCACTAGCTTCAGATTCTATAGGGGGCTCTGGTGTGCCACATCAGTGACAGACACATATATGACAGTGTCCTCATAAGGTCATAGTGGAGCTGAAAAATTCCTGTCTCTTAATGAAGTCATCGCATTGAACATAGTAAAGTACAATCCTCAGGTGCTCGTCGGGTTGTTCGTCTAAGCAAGCCAATTGTGCTGCCAGTCATCTAAAAACATAGCACCTAAAATCATGCACAGTACATAATACTTGATAATCATTATACACAAGTATGCTATTGATTTGTAAATTTGCTGCACTATTTACTGTCATTTTTTGTTCTCTCACTTACAATGTGTTTTCTGTAAAACAGTATTGCCTCGTGATGCCGCAGCAGACTTCCGTATCTCCAGTTTACCGTGTCTCTTGATTGTGGCAAAGAGGCCACGTGGAGTGCGTGACCTAGCTTTGTTCAAGTATGTGCTCCGATGTCAGGATAAATCATCTGAAGGTCCATCTCTCAGCATGCATGCCTCTGTTAAACGGTGACTGTATTTATGAAACTTCTCCGTTGGGAGTCTCTTTCTCCAGCCACGCAAACTAATTAGCCATTTTCAGAAAATACCACAATCCTCCTGGCATTCTGTTTTCTAGGCCAGATGGCCTCCCCTTTGGGAAAGCTACCCATCATTTGGCACCCACCTCTTCCAAAAAGCCCTTTCTGTTTCTCTTATCAGAATGTCATTTCACCTACTTTGAAGCCCTCTTCACACTTACTATTATGGTTTTTTTTCTAATGAACTTTCCTTCTGTCCTGTGTCATTTCAATGTAGAATGTCACTTCCTTCTCCCCATTATGTACATGCCTTCTAGTCCATGTCCTGTGAGTACTGCCTCCCTGTTGCCTAGCCGAGTGCCTGGTGTGCAGTAGACCCCATGTTAGTATTTCCCAGTTAAATTGGGATACAGACGGAGGATGGCTCCTCAGTCATCCTCTGTTGGGCCATGCACAAAGGTCTGACTTCCTTTTATTGCCTAAAGGGCTTCCTTGCATATGTGGGGTCACTCTTGTCCTTCATAATCCAACTCAGGAAGTGCAAAGGACAATTATTTATTCACTAAGAATAGAATCTAGAAACAGGAGTACAGACAGCTACTTCTTTCTCCATATGAGGAAGGACATCACATAGTCTGAGGAACCTGAGATGAAACTTGAAAGAACTTCTAATAATCTTTCCTCTAGATACCTACCAAACATGTCAAGTTAGAGCAGAAAGCAGCTTTTTAGGTATTCAAGTAGGAAAGGTTTTAGATACAGGAAACTAAAGACTCACCAGGGCCCAGGAACAGTTGGTGGTCTTGAGTTCATAAAATCAAAGTGGCTCTGTCAAGAGAGCTACTGCGTGAACTCAGGTGCTCATAGCTCTGGAAGGGGTGCTTGCCCCACAGTCTCTGCCAACTTCAAGAATCTTCAGGAGCACCAGGAAATCTGATGATCTCCAGGAATTGTGCAGGAAGGTGTTGAGAACCTTATGCTTGCCATCACCCCCTGTCAGCCCTGTCACTAGAGAATAATAGTTTCTCCTAATCTATCTTCCAAACCTCAGGTGTTTTCTCTCTGGAACAGGATTGGACCTGGAAGCAAATGCAAACATAGTTCTGAGAAATGCAGGCTTCTCTCATGCAATGCAAAGAAAAATCTGGAGAGAGGCAGAAATCATATTGAATTGTCAGCAGACAATTTGACAAAACTAACCCAAGGTAAAGAAAGACTAGTTTATTTTTTGGAAAATTTAGAGGTAACACACATAAAGAAAAGATGAAGAGTTAAGAAAAATGAAAATGGAAGAAGGGAAGAAAACAATGTCATTTTCCCTGAAAAGACTATATCCAGTCCTCTGGAAAAAAATCTGGAGGCTTCTTAAAAATCTAAACACAGATCTACCATACGATCCAGCAATCCCACTCCTGGGGATATACCCAAAAGAATGTGACACAGGTTACTCCAGAGGCACCTGCACACCCATGTTTATTGCAGCACTATTCACAATAGCCAAGTTATGGAAACAGCCAAGATGCCCCACTACTGATGAATGGATCAAGAAAGTGTGGTATCTATACACAATGGAATTTTATGCAGCCATGAAGAAGAATGAAATCTTATCATTCACAAGTAAATGGATGGAACTGGAAAACAACATTTTGAGCAAGGTTAGCCTGGCCCAAAAGACCAAAAATCGTATGTTGTCCCTCATATGCAGACATTAGATCAAGGGTAAACACAACAAGGGGACAGGACTCTGATCACACAATAAAGTGAGAGCACACAAGGGAGGGATGAGGATAGGTAAGACACCCAAAAAACAAGATACCATTTGTTGCCCTCAATGCAGAGAAACTAAAGCAGATACTTTAAAGTTACAGAGGCCAATAGGAGAAGGGGACCAGGAATTAGAGAGAAGGTTAGTTCGAGAAGAATTAATTTAGAAGGTAACACACATGTGCAGGAAAGCAAGGCAAGTCAACTCCCTGTATAGCTATCCTTATCTCAACTAGCAAAAACCCTTGTTCCTTCCTATTATTGCTTATACTCTCTCTTCAACAAAATCAGAGATAAGGGAAAAATAGTTTCTGCCTGGTAGCAAGGGGCATGGAGGGGAGAGGGAGGGGGCGGGAAGGAAGGGAGGGGGTGGGAAGAAGGGGGAAGAAATGACCCAAACATTGTATGCACATATGAATAAAAGAAAAAAATAAAAAGTAAAAAAAAAAAAGAAAGAAAAATGAAAATGGGAGAAGGGAAGAAAACACAAGAAGTCATTTTCCCTGAAAGGACTACATCCAGCAAGCAGGAAGACCTGTCAGAGGCTTGCAGGTTTTCCTAACATGAACTTCACAGGGGGTTCTTTCTTATCATGGTGGGTGTAGAAACCGGGCTTTCCATCTGGGCCTCCTTCCCTCCTTCCCCAGACCACACAGATCCCTGGCAACAACATTTCAGAGACTAAAGCCATCAGCAAAAGTTTGCTTCATGATCAGAGTCAGAGCAAGAAGGGGTGGCTGCTCTCAGAGACCCTCCTTTTCTAGTGTGCCTTTAATCTCTATCATTCCTGCTAGGTGTGTGCCCTCAGGACAGGAGCACTGTCTTGTCTGCTCACCACTCCATCTCTGGCTTAGCTCAAGCTTGGACATGGCAGGTACTTACTGAATTTTGGTAGATTGCCTGAATATATAATTACAGTGAAGCCTGATGACATATCACTAATTTGAAAGGAAAAAAACCCACCACGTTAGTGATCTGATTTAGTGTTTTTCTCTCTTAGCCAGTAGTAGATATCTAATTCTATAATTTCTACCTTTTAAATATTATATAACTATATTGACATTTTATCTATGTTTCTGTGGATCTATCTATAATATATGTATATATGTATAGTATGTGTGTATATACATATGTATGTACTTTTTGTGGTGCTGGGATTTGAACTCAGGGCCTCGTGGTTGCTAGGCAAGTATTCTATGACTTGAGCCACATCCTCAGTCCTTTTTGCTTTAGTTATTTTTCACACAGGGTCTCCCTTTTTGTACAGGGCCAGCTTCAGACAGTGATCCTCCTATCTATGCCTCCCACATAGCTGGGATTACAGGCATGAGCCACCATGCCTGGATGTAGTGAGATTAGTAAATCATGTCCCGCCTCTGTTTATGCAACAATAACCACACTTTTGTGATTACCTCCCTAATGTCTATTTTCCCTTCTTTTGTTAAGCACCTCTGCTTTTAATGGAAATACTCACATTACCTGCTCAGACCATATGTACTGAGGCAAGCTGAATCTTGGGAAGTGAGCCATTTGTCTTTAGCCTTAGCTCATTGGTGGAACTTCATGTTCTATTTATATCCACTGGTTCAATAAAAGCATACAACCCAGGTGAGGTTAGCAAGGCATTGCCAAGCAGTGCTGGGAAATGTTCCCTCCTGTACTTCTAAGAAGCTTCTAAACTACAGTCCTTCTCTGTGCATGTGGACAAGAGATCTCCAGGAGTTATTAGTGAGCACTGGTTGTGGGCTGACTTATGTCTCTCCAAATTCATGTTCATATCCTCATCCATCTACAATCTCAGAATATTACTGTATTTGGAGCTCTGGTCTTTAAAGAGGTAATTAAGGTAAAATGAACTCAGATGGGTCAACCCTAATCCAATATGTCTGATTAGATTAAGACATGTGCTTGCACAGAGGGGAGACTATTAAAATAAAAATGGAGAAGACGGCCATGGATAAGCTGAAGAGAGAGACCTCGGGATGAAATTAAGTATCCATCAACTTGATTGGATGTCTAGTCTCCAGAACTATGAGCAAAGTGATCTCTGTTGTTCAAACCACCCAGTCTGGGTCATTCGTGCAGCAGCCCTAGCAGACTAACTAGTTTAGCATCTGCAACTGGGATGGGGACCAGGGCTGGGATAGGTTCCCCTCTGCTTTCCACCACGGCTGAATTGCTACAGCAAAATCAAGCCCAAGGCCCACTCTGCCATGGAGCTTTCTATGACAAAACAAAGTTATCCACTTTGATGCTTTATTATTTGAGCCATACCATAACCAAATATACTGTGACACCCTTAGCACCTAGAACCATGCCTCATCACAGCAAGTGCCTAATGATGTTTGTTGAATGATTAAAGCAAGGAGCAAATAAATATAGAATGGAACCGAAGAATTCCACTAGGAGACCTAGTGAGGCAGCGCAGCGACAAGAGGATGAGAGTCAACCTTACTACTGTATTTCATCTGCCTCATCCCTTCTGCACGGACAGAAGGCAGATGCCTCTATGTCTGAGTGACACAGCTGATTCATAGAGGTGCCTGGCACTCATTACTGCAAAAGTTGTCAAATCAGCAGACTTGTGGAGATGAGAAAGTTCCCTCAACTTTTACAATTAGAAATTTCCCATTAGAAACACATCCATTAAAACTAGATGGCTTCTGGCTTCCTGAAGATCATGGAGATACCTTCTTCATTTTAGAAGCTTAACAAGGGGAAGTGCCCTTCCCAGGCCACACAGTGTGCTATGGGGGAACAAAGGCAGGGAAAAAAAGAAACCCAGCTTTTCAAAAGAACAAAAAGCTTTCCTGGGAGAAGAATGTATTCCTTTTTAGTTAAATTATTCCATAGTGGTAGAACAATACTTTATTTCCTGCTTGAGAAAAGCATATTTTCTACGTGAACATAGACCATCTCTTCTCTGAGAAAAGAATGATGATGGTACTGTACTGTCACTAAATAAGGGAATGCACATTTATTCAGATGCTAGCCAATTAAACAACTCTCAATGGGCTGAATAAGTCATATGGTAGAGAGACTTCCTGGCCTGAAATGTGTAGAAAAGAGCACAAACCTGTCAGAGAAAGAAACCGCATTTCAGAAAACTTTAGTTCAGGGAGTATACTTAAAATTTAGGCAATGTCTGTTTTGCGTTCATTTTATATTTTGGGAGCACGTTGACATTATGGAATAAAAGGTGAAAGACAAGATAATAAGACATTAAATAAGTTGTGAAAAGGCAGACACTGAGAAGCTGCCAGAAGTAAAAAGCCAGTAGATAGTATAAAGAAAAAATGTTATGAAACTTTCTTTAGGCAAAGCAAACTTTAAAATATTTTAGAAATAATAAAAAGTAGAAGTGATATTAGCAAGATGACAGGATAGGAGGGTCACCCACCCATATTCTCCTGACAAACACAAAAATTCTGCAGCCACCCACAGACAAAAATCTCTTTATGGGAGCCTTGGGGTTCAGATTGCAAAAACTTGGTGGATCCCAAGACTGGCCTGGATCATTTACTGAGTGCAGAGCCATACCCAGGTCGGTTGATAATACCCCCAGTTTCAGACCCAGTCACTGTCCCATTCCCAAGGGCATGGTTATAGCACTGAGCCTTGAGCCTGCTACCAAAACCATCTCCCAAGGGGTCCAGGAGGAGCCACACACTCTAGTGCCCTGGCAGACACTCATCTGCTACCTTGGCAGTGGACCTAAAAGTTATCCTCGAACTGATCCCTGGTCCCGCTCAGCCATAGTCCCTGCTTAGTACTGCTCACACAAGGACCCAGAGAAAGAGATCTGCCCACATGTGCCAACACAACTGGCTTGTAAGCCTCCATCCCACTGCCCTGTCTTGGTTCCAGCCCTCCTGTGCCGAGCCTGGGAATAACCCTGCCCAGCTGTTGGGAGACTCACTTGTCTGCAGCACTGGACCAGGATGACTGGCCTCCTTCTCACAGCAGATACTGAGGGCTGCAGCTATGAAAGTAGACTCACAGGAAGTAGACTCACCTTTTTGTGCCATTGTGACAGGCTTGCCAGCCTCCACTCCACACCAGATCCTGAATTAGCTTTTTCTTGGCATCAGTCCCTTTCTGCTACAGCCCTGGAAATATTTCCCTTGTGCAGGGAAGTCCTGGGAAATGCACCCAGACAGGCTTGCCAACCCGTGGCCCACAGCAGTTTCTAAAGAGGTCCCAAATCTTGGCTCAGCCAAGAGGGCAGCTGTGATCTGAGCATTCTGCCCACATAAGGAACTGCCGGAATTCTTACCTGCTGGTGCTGCTGGGTTAGGCTTTTCCAGAACAATCAGATGGAAGATGATCAATTAACCTTAAGACTTGGTTTCAGCCTCCTCCAGCTGTGATCTGGGAGCAGTTCTGTCCAGCTAAGGTACCACTGGAAAATGCACCTATTTGAGTCCCCACCCTTCTATCCTTCAGTGGATTCTCAAATATCACTGGATCTTGGTCCTGGCTTCTTTCATCATGCAATGTCCCTGTATGGAAACACCCTCATCTCCACCCCATTGTGGATCTTGAAATGGCCCTATAAATTGGCTCTAACCTTTCTTAAGTGCAGTGTGAGAACAGGCTCATTTACTCAGGAGACAAACTTATGTGATCTCAGTCTCAGCTGAGGACTGAAACAACCCTGCCTCAGTTCCAGTCCAGATGGCCATGGACTGGGACAGTACAACTAATCCAGAGACCTATCCAGTACATTGGGAGACTGAATGGATGCACGTACAATGACCAGACTACAGATAAACCCAGATCTGACTCACAGTCTGCAGTAGCCAGCCCAAGAAACCACCTACTGGCTAGAGAAAGCAGTTCAGCAGGCCAAGAAAACCACTGAAGCAATCAATTCCAAACACTCTGAACCTCAAAAGTGACAGCTTTCCCCCATTTTTTGGGGGGGATAGCAGTTAGGATCAACAAGAGAAAGTCAAAGTATGCAACCCTAAGCCATCATATAGAATAGCAGTGTTTTCTGGTTTGCCCTCCTGCAGCATCTCAGGTCAACAGCCTCCAATAAGCACATACCTTTTCAACTGTAAAGTTTTCCAGCTTCTCTGCCTGCCTTAGAGTCTTTGCTAATAGAAGTGATGGAGGCTGACACTTAGGCTGGAGCTACCTATCAATAAATAGCCATTGCTTGTTCTCATTTGGGTGGTCTTTATTTCCAAACATAATTTATTGTCTGGTTTTTTGTATACATTAAATATTTTTCATGATAATTGCATATTGCATCTGAAAAATACTATTAATAAATTCAAAAGACAAATCTTTTCAAAAATATCCTTTAACTCCATACAAGAAAAATCAAATGCAGATTGAAAAACGTTAAAGAAAAAAGTTGCCTAGGAATAAAAAAAAAAAGCTGCTAACTGCTTATCGTATGAAAATGGGAAATACTTCAACACTCAAATACTTAGATAATAAAAACATCTCATACAAAATGTAGGAATGCAGAAAAAAATTCACCATCTCCAATACTTTTGTTATTCATAAGAATTAAAATAAATAAATGGATTAAGACAAGGAGACAACTCAAAAGGCAAGGAAGAGCTGGGCGCTGGTGGCTCACGCCTGTAATCCTCACTACTCAGGAGGATCGCAGTTCAAAGCCAGCCTGTGCAAATAGTTCACGAGACCCTATCTCAAAAAAGTTCATCACAAAGAAGGGCTGGTGGAGTGGCTCCAGGTGTAGTTCCAGAGTTCAAGCCCCAGCACCACCCCCCCCCCACACACACAAAAGGCAGGAAGAAAATGAATGACATCTGCACAGGAAGGCAGTGGTGAACCCTCGGGACCTGGGCACCTGAACATCCTCACCTCTCTCACTGAGCTCTCCATGTTCCCAGCTCTCAGGCAATTTATGGAAGGACTGAGAAGGTGTTTCCATACATTGCTCTCCAGTTAATTTCCTTTCCCAAGATGAGAAGGTTTGGTCCTACTAGAAAAAGGAAATTTTTTGAATGTGTGCCAAAAAATATGTGCTCTTTCTTTTCTTTGTTGAGCTCTCAATGGGAGTTACTCTCATTAGCTGTTCTTCTTTACTGCATTTGAATAAAACAGACAAGTAAGTCTTGAAGATGATAAATGACTAATAAATCTTAATTGGCACTTTAGTTCATAAAATATAAACAGTCATTAAATTCATCCAGAAAATTGTTAGAATGGATGTGCTAAAAATTGCAGAATATGCCAAAATAGCAGCTTTAAGTTCTTCTGTTTTTCTTCCAAGATGAAGATTAAAGCCTACAGCTAAGATTCCTAATAGATTCTTTTCTATCTACCTTACCTAGAAGGACATTAGTCAGTTGGAAAATCAGGTAAGTGTCTTTCTTTTGATGCAGTAAGTCCACTTCCATAAATATTCTCTAAAGAAATAATAAAGAATGAATGCTCACTGAACAATTGCTGATAGACTAAAATTGGGGGAAGGGGCATAAACTGTCTGCAATATAGGAAGTATCTGCATAATGGTACCATCATCCCATGGGCCAGTGCAGTGTATGGGGCAGGTGAGGTGCACAGTGCAGTCTGTCAAGATAAGAGGTTGGAAGCAGAAAGCCTGGTTGTGCTAATGCAAAATGCATATTTGTTCCTTGGCCTGTTTCCTGGTATTCAACTTTGAAAATTCTTTCAATCTTTAAAGTGTAAGTGTCTTTCTGTATACGCTGATGGATTGACTGACAGTTAGAAGCCCCTAGGCAGCTTCAAGACAGGGATGGTCACCAGAAAGACCAAGACAGGATTACAGGGTGAGACCGTCAGCTCCTCCCCCACCCTCTGGGCAAGGGAGAGGAGCCAAAGATTAAGTTATAAGCAATCATGACTGTGCAAGGAAGCTTCCATCAAACCACAAAAGGTAAGGTTTTGGAATGCTTCTGGACTGCTGATGATGAGCTGGTAGTTCTTGGGTGGTGGCACACTGCTGAGGGCATGGAAGCTCCATTACCCTACTCTCCTAACTCACTCTCTCCATCTCTTCATCTAGTTGTCTGGTTGTATCCTTTGAAATATCCCTTGTAATAAACCAGTAAACCTAAGCATTTCCCTTACTTCAGTGAGCTGTTCCAAAGAAGTTCACAGAAGCCAAGAAGAGGAACCCAAGAAGGAGGCTGATCATATATCAGTTAATAGATCATTGGTCAGAAGCTCAGGTAAAACAAACTAGGGCTTGCAATTAGCATATGAGCTTGGGGGTGGTCTTGGGGCTTGAGATTTCCACCTGTGGGATGTGACTCTATCTCCAGGTCAATAATGTCAGAACTGAAATGCATTAGAGGGTACCCAGCCAATGTTTGCTGCAGAATTAATGACTTCTTGCTGGTGGGGCAATATCTCCACACCTTGAGATCACAAAAGTTTTCCGTGCCAAATGTGGTGGTATGAGAGCGAGGAAACATGGTCAGCTTCCTACAGAATGGCACTCTGGGGGAAGCACCTTCAAATCAGGGAAATGACGGATGAACAAGATTGGTTGTCTATGTTTCTTAGTTTTCCATATAAGTAAAAGCACAGAAGACAACCTATGGCCAGAGACTGCCACTTATTTCTTTTCTTCCCTTCTTCCTTAGGAAAGGAAACCCTGTTTTTCTTCTGGCAATCAGCCCAGGTTAAAAAATAATTAAGTAAAATATTTCCCAGTCTTTCTTCAGTTAGGGATGGCAAATGAGATTCAAGGAAAAAATTAATGGGCAAGTGTTCTAAGAATACCAGTGAAGAGGAGAGCAGATTGCTGACACAAGCCCCTCTCTCCTTCCTTCCCCTCTTTCTCTGCTGACTAGAATTTGGACACAATGGCAGGAATTCTATCAGCTGTCTTGAGCCAAGTGCCATTCATGCCATGAGCTGATCTTGAGGATGAAAGTCCTTCAACAGAATAGAAATACAAAGAAGCCTGGTTCCCCAGTGGTAAGAAAACACAATAGGGGCCCTGAAATACCTAGCTCTGAACATCTTTCCATAAGATAAAAATAAATCCTTATGAATTTAAGCCATCATTATCTATATTTTATGTATGTGCATCTAAATTAACTCCAACTGATTCACTAACTAAGTGAATAAAGGAAAAATGGAAATAAAAATGTTCTATAAGGAATCACTCTGCATTATTGGTCTTTAAGCAGGAAGCTGTTTTCAAGATGTGGGTCATGCTGGGAAAACTATTTAATGAAGAACATAAATACTGCCTTGCCTGACTGTGCCTGCTAGCACTAACTTCTTTCCCTATGAAGAGCGAGGTATCATGCTTTGAAATTACTTTCCCAGATACTCTCACTGATGTCTGTTGAATCTGATGGGTTTATGAAATAGGAAGACTAACAGGAGAAAGGTATATGAATTTGTTAATTTTTAATGTTGGGTGCATAGGGGCATCATGGGGAAATAAGAGTGACGACCTAATACCCCTGTAGGTCAAATGCTCTGCTGCAAACTGATGGGTCCATAATTCAAGCAGTCTGGAGAAGAAACATGGAGCCAGAGGGAGTTTTATAAGCTTTGTTGTCCATTGCAGCCACCAGCCAGCCAGCCCCAGTTCCCTCTGTGTAGTGGTTTTTGTATAGATATACACAAAAGTAACACCCAGCCAATTTATTACATCTACTGTGCATATGAACCCAGCCACTAGTTATGTAATAGCTATCCTTGGGTAGTTATATAGAAACAATGCCATTAATTCACCTGTGTGCACAACAATTAGCCTAAATAATGACTTTCCCCACACCCCCAAAAGCAATGAGACTTAAGAGCTCCTTTTCTGTCTTCGTAGGAAAAGGGGAGAGGTGACATAGGCCATGCAGGGGAGAATAAGTGATCTTTAGGAATAATTGACAGGCCCTTAGAAGAACAGATGGGAGACGTGACAATTTGCCTGGGTGTGATGGCAACTTCTAGTCTCTTTCATGATAAGAGTCTATCTCCTCTTGCTAATGAAACAACCAGAAAGAGGATTTATGCCAATTGGATTCTTTTTGGACAATCTGTCTTTAGGAAGATAAGACGGGTTCAGAGAAACCCTCTCCTGAGTTTGCTGTTTTTTTCAAGCACTTCAGCTCAAAGTAGTCAATATTCCAAAGTTGGATGTTTTGTAGTGGGGTGTCCTGGTACCTTCAAGACTATTCTATTAGAAATTTGGTCATTCTACAAAGCGCCACTTGAGAGCCAAAGACACACCTGAGCCAAATAGGCAAAGAGGGTTACTATGAGGTTCAGCCTTTTGGAGATGGCTGGCATTTACTGAAAAATAATGGTCCATGCACTCTAGTGGGTAATATATATATATATTTATTATATTATATATATATATATAAATTCTCACCACAACACTAAGGGGTGTCTCCACTTTTTGGGTTGGAAAACTGATGGAGCAATTATTGCTTGTTTAAGGACGCAGAGATAATATACAGAATTGCTGTAATTTAGAGCACATATGAATACCCTGAAGCACTGGTAAGACAAAATATTCATCAAAGGAGGTGAGTTTGTGAAATTTTTATGTACTTTAAAGAGTGGTTTAGTACAGAAACTTATAGGGGGAATAAATACTTTAAAAAGTTATCATCTCCAATTAAAATGTTGATTAAAATTTAAAAAACAGGGGCTAGGGGCATGGGTCATGTGTAGAGCATCTGCCTAACAAGTGTAAGGCCCTGAGTTCAAACCCCAGTACCATAAAAAAAAAAAGAAGAAAGAATAGAAAACTAAAAATAGTACTAGAACTCAACCTTTCCAAAATTTGAAAACTAAGTTTTATTTGTCTTTCTGTAAACTCCAGTGCCTCCTGAAAGGATGTGAAATAGAAAATCTTCAAGTGGGATGGCCTTGTCTCAGTGACATTGACCACATCCTCATCACTTTACCCTAGCACACACAGTGGGAGATGGACAAGAGACTCAGTCTTTGTTCCAATCTGAGTCTTTAATCAACAGGGGGCACTCCACCTCCCACAGAGGGACAAGTGATCTGTGGGCACAGGAGATAATTGAAACCTGGTTAAATGAAGCAAAATTGGGACCCTGGTGGCAGCATAGCTAATCAATGAGTGGGACTTCCCACCCCTTGCCAGCCAGGCTCCCCACAACCCTTCTCTTTCTAAGGGCTCTCAGAAATTCCTCTATTCTGGGAGGTAAAGATGAACAGGAAGCATGAGATGTGTCTGTTTCCAGAGTGTTTTCAAAGAAGTGGTTGACCAGTGACAGACATTTAAGCCAATGAGAACAGGCTGGGAGGCAGTGAGGGGATTGGCGGGGGCCTTCCTCCATGGGTCGTTGCCCACTAGTCAGGCAGTCCTGTCCTTCGCCATGCAGGATGGAAATCCAGCCAGCTGCTCAGCTACAGGTATTTTTAGTTGAACCATAGCACTTTGAAATGTGTTGTGAGATCTGTACTATATTTAGCTCTTATATTTTCTTGCCTCCTAGTTACTCTTATGTTCTAGCTTGGTCATTCCTACTCATTTATTAAATGTGTTGGCACCAGGCTCTCAATTTTGTAACATTTCACCAGGTTTTCTTTATACCACAGGAGTTCTGTCTGCCCAGAGATCTCCCTCCCCAAATCTGGGTCCTTGGGTAGATGCATCTTGCCACTCTTGAAAACTCAGGACTGGAAGAAAGACAGCCTGGGTTTTGAAATTCCAGTCTACCATGGACTGGATGACCTGGGACAGGGACTCTTTGCACCTTAAGTTTCTTGACTATTGAAAGAGGATCATGGTGGTGCCAGGCCAGGAGACCACTCTGAGGGTTAAATGAGATAATCTACCTAAAATGTTAACCCTAGAGCCTGGTCCATGGTAAGTACATCTTAAAGTTTAACTTCCAGTGTCTTGGTTTTGTTTGCTAGTGACTTTCCTGACACTCCATAAGCTACCTGGTATGGTGGTCAACTAAGTTATATCATATCTCCATATTCTTGTTTCCTGAACTCATCCTTCTGTCCTTACATCTCTGTTGTTCAGATGCTCTCAAACTCACCTATGATTTTGTGGAAAGCCCTTGGCCCTTGACCTTTCTCTGCCTTCATTCTATTCTTTAGCCATGGTCTCTGGTTCAATAATGGTATTCCTCCCCTTGACCATCAGGGCCTTACTGTGTTCCCATGTAACTAGCAAAACCTGGCCATGGATTAATTTGTTTCTCATCTCCTGCGCCTTGGGTGGCTTTTGTGATAATCAACATATAAGGTGACCTCAATACAGCAGGCAAAGAGAGGGTGTATTCCAGGTAAAGCTTGAGCTTCTCAGTGGGCACATGAAGGCCCTATCAATTACACCCCTCAGCATTTGTGACTGTTGCATTTTCTCTAGGACCTCTGTCCCTCCAAACTGTGTTCCACACAACCTGAATCGTGTACACCTCTGATGCACCTAGTGCACCCCACCCCCTTCATATGTCGAAGCCCTAATCCTCAATGTGACTATATTCGAGAACAGACTAAGGAAGTAATTAAGGTATAATTAGGTCATACGTGTAGGTCCTGTCCTGTAAGAAGAGATATCAGAGAGCTCACTCTTTCTTTCTACATACTAGTATTAAGGAAGGACCATGTGAAGACATAAGAAAGACCTATCCGCAAGCCAAGCCAAGAAGAGAGCCTTTCAGAGCTTAATCTTGATATTGGATTTCCAGACTCCAGAACCATGAGGAATAAATTTCTGTTATTTAAGTCACCAAGTCTATGGTATTTTAGGTAGTCCTTCAGCCTAAAATACCTCCTTCTTGATGTCAAGAGATAACCAATACAATTATAGCTATTAGCTTTGTTGGGACGACTGGGAGCATCTTTACATGAGAATAACTCAGCCTGTTGACTGGTGAGTTTAATCCAGGAGCCTCTTTTTCAATATCATACTTATTGAGTCAGAGTCTTGTCATTATTTAATCCTTCTTACAGAGGGGCCCAGTACATCCGTGGTCTTCTGACAGAGAATTTCAGTGATAAGCAGATATGAGTATGTGTTGATCTTGACTAGCTCTCTCTCTCTCTCTTACTAGACTGAGGTTTGAACTAAGAGCCTCTCAATTGCTGAGCAGTTGAGCTACACTTGAGCTACACCTCCCCCCAGCCCTACTTTAGTTATTTTTCAGATAAAAATAACTGTTCCCAGGGCCAACCTCGGACCATCCGTGATCCTTCTGCTTAAGGCCTCCCAGGAAGCTGGGATTATAGATGTGCACCATCACGCTTGCCCTTGACTTTATAATCTAGACAGCCTTCAGGTCATCTTAGTTGGGCTTGATATCATTAGGAAAATTTTCTTTATATTCTTATTCCCAGTGCTGTGGTTCTTGAGGTATATAATGGTTCTGATTTCTTTTTTAAATTACAATAAAAAACTAGAGAAGAAAGTCCTACCATAACATCTTCAATGAAGGGAGTGGGTTTTAAAACATTTTTTAACATGTGGTTTGTCTAAACCTTTTGTTAAGCTCTCCATCTCTCTGGTCTCACCCCTGTCCTGCAGTCTATCCAAAAGCTTAGTATTTAACCTCACAGATTGAAAGTGGGATTCATACTTTAGCAGTGAGTTAGAATTCTATAATGGCACAAGATTTTCAAATTCTTATTTTTCAGTTTTATATATCAGTGATTGTAAACAGGTGACCCTTAGGCCAAATCTGGCTGGTATGTACATTTTGTTTGATCAACACAGCCTTTTGGAAAAATTGAGTTTGAATGCCTTAGGCAAGGCACTCATCTTCTGTCACCTCGGTCTCCATTTTGTCCCTTTCACATGGGTCGTTCATACATTTATATCACCTGCTTGACTCCTGGATGCATCCGGCATTGCAGCCCCTGCTCTGCATTGGTGTGATGTATTTTGTAAATAAACTATGTAGAGAAAAGGGCACAACATCCTAAGTATATAACTTGATAAATTATTTCAAGAGGAATACAACAATGCAATGTTCAATAAATAGAACATGGCAAGCACTAGAAGCATTAGAAGGACTCCCATCTTCATTTGTGTTTCCCCCAAAGCAAATGCTAAGTCAAAGACAAGGTCATGAGTGATACTAAGAAACACTGTGAATATATGAATTTTTGATGTACACAGACAGCTATATTGGCTTTCTTTTAGTTTGTTTTCTTATTTTATTATCATTGTCTGTTTTGTGCTTCTGTTACAGAGTACCTGAGACTGGATAACTTATAAAGAATACAAATTTATTTCTTTCTAATTCTAGAAGCTGGAAAGTCCAAGATCAAAGTGGTGATATCTGGTGAGGTCCTTCTTGCTGCATCACGACATGGCAGAAGGCATCACATGGGAGAGAGGGGAAGAAGAAGAGAGGAAGGGAGAGAAAAAGAGAGGAGTTGAGCTCCTCTTTTTGTAAGAAATCCATTCCTACAATAATAGCTTCAATCCATTTGTGAGAGCAGAGTCCTCATGACCTAATCACTTCCTAACGATTCTATCTCTAAACATTATTTCATTGGAAACCAAGTTTTCCATAGCTCCCAAAGTCTCAAGTTGTTCTAGTCTCAAGTCATAAGTCCAAAGTCCAAAGACTCATCTGAATTTGACCTGGGTGAGACTCAAGGCACAGTCCATGCTGGAGCAAGTTTCCCTGTAGCTGCGAGCCCATGAAATCAAAGCAGGTTACATGTTTCTAAAGTGAAATGGTGACGAAGTCATAGGACAGACATTCCTATTCCAAAAGGAAGAAATAAACAAGAAGAAAGAAACAGTGGGCCCCAGGTAAATCCTGAGCCCAACAGAAACACTAAATCTTGAGACTAGAATAACCTGCCACTCCATGGATTGTCTGCTGGATGCACTGGGGGTCCCCAAATACCAGACAGAACAACTTCCATGGGTTGAAGAGCTGTGCAGTAGCTCTCTTAGGTTGGAGCCTCAGACTTGCAGCTCTCCCAGGCTGGCCTTGCCCTGTGGTGATTCTACAGTTCTGGTGTCTTGTGGGTGGCCCCACTTTCATGGTTCTATGAGGCATTGCTGTACTGGGGACTCTCTGTGGTGTCTTTTACCCAGGGGCATTACTTATTTTTATATCATTTTGCTTTATTCTCTGATGTAGTTTGAATCTCACATGTCCTCCCAAATGCCATGTGTTAAAGGGTTGGTCCTCGGTCTGAGGTGCTATTGGAAGATTGTGGAACCTTCAGGAGTTGGAGCCTAGTGAAAGGAAGTTAAATTATTGTCCCTGAAGGGGATATTGGGGCCCTGGCCTTCTCTTCTTTCTCTTTTTCTGGCTGCCATGTGCTGAGAAACTTCCTTCATCACCATAACAAAATGCTCAAAGGCAACGTGGCCCAGTGACCCTGGGCTGAAATAGATATTTTCTCCTTATAAGTTGATTAACTCAGGCATTTTGTCACCGTAATGAAAAGCTGACTCATACACTATCCTTTTACTTTCCTTTTAATTTTACTCTTTCTACATATCACATTTAAGATCTACATATTTTATAAAAAGTTAAAGCTAGTAATTTTTAAACCTACTGTGATAATCCTATTATGATTAGAATATTTAGTTTTTATAAAATTAATGTAATTACTGATATATCTTATATTAAATGTTGTAGCTTATTCATTCTACCTATTCTAATAATTCTAGTATTTGTCTCTGCTTTCTTAAAATTCCTTTAGATTAATTATATATAATACATATGTACTATATATAAATGTTTATATTGCTGCATATTTTAAATGTTCCATTTTCATCTCTTTTGGCTTAGAAATTATTTTCCATAATTTTGATGAATTACCCTGGAGATTTCAACATACCTTCTTGACATTAAATTATAATGCAAATTAGTACTTTTACTACATTGAGACAATCCAAGGACTTAACTCAAATGTCTTTATTTTGTCACTATTGTCTTGTATATATTATTAATTTAATGTTTCTGATTCAAATTCAACAATTATGAGGGCTTTACTTAATCTCATCCTTTTCATCTGTTTTAATTCTCTTTATATTTGTTTTTTTTAATCCTGTCAATCTTTACAGTGCTTTTTTAACGGATGGTTTGATATTCTTCTGGAGTTTGGAGAAATTGTTGACCATTGTACCAATAGCCAATACTATTGGTCAAATATTATTTCTGTCCATCCTGCCTTGAGAGTTTTTCACTGCACCCATAGACTTTTCATTTTCTTTCTATAGTTTCCATCTTTTGTTCTTTCATGGTTCAACCTAATTATTTTCTTCTTCCAATAATTTTTTTCACCTATATTTAATTTGCTGCTAAACTCAATTGCTGTATTCTTACCTTTAGTTGTTATAAAATGTTCAGTTCCTACATTTCCTGCTTTGTTTTTTCTGTTGTTCAATCATTTTATCTTATCTTTTGATTTCTTAAGCAGATTAGAAATAGTTATAAATTCTGCCTCTGAAAGCTTCAAGTAGCTAGATCTCTTGTGCAACTATTTTCCTTGCCTATTTTTCTACTAGTGTTTGGAGTTTTTTTTGCATTTCTGATTACCTATAGAACTGCTGAATGCTGTGCATGGAAAAATACTTAATTTTATTTTGTCAGTAGTGTTATCATCCTCTACAGAGGATTTATTGTTACCTTGAAATATAGTTTATATAATGCAGAGGAGGGTCATCTGACTCCATTTAGGGTTGGGACTGGGTTTCAGTCTTTGTGAGGGCTTCTATTTTCAGTTCACTCCTGCCTGTGGGTTGGAGCTCTTCACCAGTCCTATCTGAAATGCTGGGGTCTTTATCAAAAGTTGCCATGGCTGAGCAACTTTTGCTCTGTGAGTCCAATGAAACTACCAAAAGCTTTCCTTGGCTTTTTCCTCCTATCCCTGCTTTTAAGTCAGCTAATGCCTTGAAGAGAACAGTGCTATAAATTAAGTACTTGCCCATATGGTTCTCTGCTCTATTGCATCTTGACCTCTCAATCTTAATGTCTTGGTGGATATGTGATACCTTCTAACAATGTTTACATTTTGTCAAGATTTACTAATTTTTGTAGGCAATAGTATTGGTCTTAAATGAATCAGTTCAAATTTTTTGAAATCAGATCATATAATATATTCTTGAGCTACCATATGTATGTTACAGTTCTATACAGTTCAGGCCAGTTTACATTTAGCCATGATATAGATAAATATAAATATTAATGTGTTATGTTTCTTATATGCTTATCATTGTAACCCACTTCCAAGGTTTGTTGTAGGCAGCAAATTCTTTTTTTTTAAAAAGCCTGATATTTGTTTTTTTGCAAGATATAGGGTACCAAATATCATGGTTTGGTAGGAGACAAAATAAAGCAAAACAAAAATATAAACAAAAAACACACAAAAAATGAAAACTCCTTTGACATAATATAACAAACCATTAGAGATGAAAGAAAGTAAAAAAGTGAAGATAAGATACAGGCTTGAATAAGAACAAGGTAATTGAGAAATTTCTGGTGGCAGCTAAAAGTTTAGGGAATATAAAATACTCAATTTTAAGGTATTTTCTTTTTAATGATTTAATAACCTTATATTTCCTAAAATACTGTTTTTCCTAAAACTGTTTTAAGCATAGAAAGTCATGTTCCTATGGATGACTTTAAAGAAAATCAAGGAAAAGGGGGCTGAGTGCCTTGTTAGGGACAGCTTGGAGCAAAAAAAAAGAAAATTGTGAACTGGTGAAGAAGAGGTGCTGGTATGAGAGAAAGAGGAGGTACAAAGAGAGAGAACTAAAAGAGATGAGAATAGAGAATCCAGAAAAATTGAAGACACTTTAGGAGACATTGACATAGGATAGGGGGGCACAAAACAAATTTATGTAAATCTCGAAGAACAGGGCACCTCAGTTGACACCTGAGTAAATTTTGTATACATCCTGCAGCCTCAGATATGAATTCTTGCCTCCCTTACCAAAGAATCTGAGACCCTGGTGAGATGTGTGTGGAGAACATTAAATATCTTACATAAGAAATTTAATCTTAGATCCTTGACCCTTAATCTTAGAGCTTTGGCAGCGTTTTCCTTATTGAGAATCAGGCTTCACTTGAAATGGATCTGACCTGACCCATTGAGTCTTCCCAGAAGAATCAACAAATAGTAACATTTTGTCTAGAGCATGCATGAGAAATCAAGCCCAGGTTAGTCAGATTGTAAATTAGACTTCAGCATGCAACTTTTCTCTTTGTTAATAGGTGATGAAATTTCAATTATTCATTTATTATTTGTGGCAAAATTTTAAATTCCAAGTTGATATACTTGCCACCTGTAAACTCCTATACTCTAGGAGAACTCATAGCTCCACAGAATGGGGGCTACAAAACTGTAATAAAGAAATTTTTATTAATGGAAGCTATGACACCCTTGACCAGGGTTTTGGCATATTAGCATTTGCTGGATGATGATAATGATTCCCTACTCCTACCATCATAAGAGTGAAAAATGGGACTCCAGTTTGTAGCAAAGACTGTAGGATCCATCCCCTGTACTCGCCTCACCTTCCTGACTCAAGGTCCTCTTGACTTCTCTATATTTTGTAAAGTGCCTTTACTTTTCACAAGTAGCCCAGGTCAAGTAGATGGGCTTGCTACAATTTGCTAGAAAAAGAAAGGGAGATTTCAGGTCATCAACAAGGTATGGTGAAGGTTCTCTTATAAGTTAGTGTCATACTTTTCATGCAAGGCTCAAGACTAAATTCTCAAGAATGCCACTTCCATTATTGCAACATTTCAGGTTGAAATGTAACAAACATCCCCTTTTGACAATCATCTGCCATCATCCCTTGTTAACACTCAAAACTTTGATTTTTTTTTTTTTTTTTTTTTTACATACAGATCAGACATGTAGTCTGTTCAAAATTAAACTGATATGGCAGCCATCTTGCTCCCGGAGCTCAGGACTCCAAGCCTGGCTTAGGCTGGCTCTTTTGTGAACCCCGTTTGCCTGCTGTCCTCACTGGCCTGTGGAGCAGAGCACTCTCTGTAGTTGTCTTTCCTTTTCCCTTTTGAACTTGGTCTGTATTGATATGTCCCCCCCATGGGAGTCTTCCTTTCACAGACCACTTTCTACTCGATTATATTTCTCTGTTTCCTTTCCAAATGTGCTGTGCTTGCCCTTCTGAACTGGCCATGCCCAGAGCATCCAAATTCTGGAGTTCAGCTCACTTCCTTATACTGCCTCCAGCAGAGGGGTTACATAGCACTTGCATTTTGAATCCTGAAGTAGTTGAGATTTCACATTTTGTGATTGAATATACATCATTTTGGCCAATTTTCTAAGACACGTTCCTTAAACTCTTAACATGAAGAGAGATGGTAAAACAACCTTAGTGAACCAGGGAGGCCTTCATGTGTAAGAAGTGTGGAACCCTATAGAACCATTTGGTGACACCGATAATGGTATTTCCAAGACTGTAGTGTAAGGATTTATTTTTATAATAGAATCTCTTAGGCTAAATGTGTTAAATTTACTAGAGGAAATATTCAAAAATGGGTTTTCTAACCCTATAGAAATTACTCCCAAATTTGCTGATGCCTTTGGCTTACTAGGATTACATTTCCATTGGTAGAATAATTGAAAGCAGGACACACAGGGATTTTGCATACCGCTTCCTCCTCTTCTGCTTGCACACTTACCTGTGATGGCTAGCTGAGTCACAAAGAAGGTCATCCTGGACTTCCTCTTCCTCCTCCATGTGGAGAACAGCACAACAGAGTTTCCAACAATGGTGAAAACAAACAGGATCCACAGGGTTATCAACTGCTCAGTCTGTAAGACACACAGCAACATAAAATAGTTGTTCAGGTAAGGACCAGGGTACTTTCCAGAACGATGGCACAGACATTGATGCTGGGGTATGCTCCTCTTTGTCCCTTATCCCCATTGTAGAAGTTTGATTCTGTCATTTACATCAGCAACAGGATAGATTGACACACCCTTTAAAAATATTTATATTTGGAAATGTGTGTCAAGATTTTTTAAAAGTTCTATTCTTTGGCCAAGTAATTTAAACTCTACATGAGAGTTCAAGCAGTGAAAAAGAACAGTATGTTCACAAGGATGTGCATACGTATTGTCACAAGAAATCGGAAATTTTCTAAAGATAACCGTGTAGTTAAGCAAATCAAACACTGCTTCATTTCAGTGAACCACTGCATAGCGGTTAACGCTGAAGCCATAAGGACTATGCAGCAACATTAAAAACACTTATAGTATAATAGTAAGTGGGAAAACATGATAAAATTGTATATTGGATATGATTACAACTCTGCAAAATTACACACGTAGGAAAAAGACTGAAGCAGACTAAAATGTTAAACGTGGTTATTTTAGGGTAGTGTGATTATGGGTTATCTCTTCTCCTATTTCTTTGACAGAATTTCATAAGATGGTAATATTAAAGTTCTGCTGAATAAGGTATAATTAGTAAAGCAAAAGAAAGAAAGCGGAATTGCCACTTGTTTGAAATGCCGAGTTCTCCATAAAAATTTTCCATGATTGTTTCAAATGGAATTTTTATCTGTTTGACATCCGTGGTCCAGAATAAGCACAGGGTGCCGGGAGAGGCTAGGCTCAGTGTGGGCAGGGACCGTGGACCAGAGGGATCCAGAGGAGGTCTGAAATCGAAGCCGAATGGCCCAGCAGAGACGTTAGCCCAAGACATGTTGCTGAGATCCTCGCAGGAGTGTGCAGCCTGAGACCGAAGCCATGGTGCTTCTGTTTAGAGTGTTGAACTGTTTGCTCTAATACTAGTATAAACTGTTGCAGTGAAGATATTTTGTAGATGTGACAAATATCCATTTTAAGTTGAGTTTTTTGGTGGTACTGGGGTTTGAACTCAGGGTCTACACCTTGAGCCATTCTGCCAGCCCTTTTTTGTGTTGGGTGTTTTTAAGATAGGGGCTCATGAACTATTTTCCCAGGGCTGGCTTTGAACCAGTGATCCTCCTGATGTCTGTCTCCTGAGTAACTACGATTACAGGCATGAGCCACTGGGAGCTGGCTGGTTGATTTCAAATGCAGTAGATTATCCTTCATACCGTGGATGTATCTCCTAATAAACACAGGCTAAGTTAAAAACCTCCTAAGTCATAGGTGTGTTTAATTCACTCAACCTATGAACATCATAGTTCAGTTTAGCCAGCCTTATATGTGCTCAGAACACTTACAGTAGCCCATTTTGAGACAAAACTACCTACTTACTTATTTTTTTGGTGGGACTAGGGGTTGAACTCAGAGCCTTGTTCTTCCTCGGCAAGCACTCTACCATTTGTGCAAAGCTGCCATCGCTTTTTGCCCAGATTATTTTTGATGAAGAGTCTCACTTTGTACCCAGGCTGGCCTGGACCATCATCTTCTTATTTGTGTTTCCTTCAGTAGCCGGGGGTGTCAGACATGCATCACTGTGCCCAGTCGTGGTTGAGATGAGGTCTCAAGATCATTTTTGCCCCAACTGGTCTTGAATCACAATCTTCCTGATCTCTGCCTCCTAAGTATCTAAGATTACATGCTTGAGCTTCTTTGCCCAGTCCAAAGCCTGTTTCATAATAAAGTGTTGGATTTCTCATGTAATTCATTGAATACTGTGCTATAGAATACACATTGAATACAGTACGGTATAGAATACCAGTTGTTTACCCTCATGATTGTGGCTCACTAGTAGCTGAGGCTCATCTTCCAAGAAAGTATCATACGACATAGTGCTTGCTCAGGAAAAGATCGAAATTCAAAGTTGTGTGTGTGTGCGTGTGTGTGCGTATGCATGTGCGTGGGTGTGTACTCCTCTTGCTTCCATTTCTCTGGAGAACCCTGGCGGATATATGCTCTGAGCACCAAATACAACACAGCAGCACATTTTGCTCTTTGATATATTAATTTTAAGTTATGTGATGATAGAAGAATACATTCATCTTTAAGAAACTAGTAGAACAATGCCGATGAAGCCAAATCCTCTTTGGCTACCTTTCCCTCTTGATCAATTCCTCCTTGCAAGAAGGTAACTGTCACTTTGATTCCAGTGTCTATCTTTCCAGTACTTTAGAAGATACTTTATGAGCACATGCAAGGACAGATCAAATATATAGTATCATTTTATGTGAATACTAAGTTTTTAAATTACCATCCTCAACTTGCTTTTTAAAATCAGTTTGACAAATGACTAATAAAAGTGATACCTTCTTATAATAGAATAAAATGTTGCAGTCAAAAGAAATGGATTAAATCTGGTCAAACAAGATGACTGAAGGGTGCTAATGAGTGAGTTGAGTTGACGCAGATTCTCTTAATCTCAGAATCCCTTTGAGCGCAGCATGATGGGGCCGCCCTTGGGTTAGCAGGTAGAAACCTAAACCTTCTCTGCCAGGTTCCAGAGGTGGAAGAAAGTTCTTACAATTATTTTTCCAACCCCCAGCCTTGTGAGAAGTCAGGATGAAACTAGCATTTCCATGGACCCTTCAATTTACCAAGCCGATATTTCTGTCCTCCATCTGGATTTGCAGATGGGGACCTGAAGTTCTGGATAGAGGTCCGAGCCTTGGGAGCATAGAACCGTGGAAGTTAGGAAGGGTGGGCATGGTAGTGGTGCTGGGGTGGTGGAGGTGTAGACCTAGAGGAAGAGGACCCCAGGGCTGATGATCTCTCTACTTTGGAGGGCACAGGTGGCAGAAGCCTTATGTCCAGTAGTCATGTCATTTCCCATGTGGAAGGCAGTTTCTTTGCTTGGCACAAAGCCATAACTTTTTTCTTTGTTCCTTTGCTCACCAGAGGGGTTATATTTTTCTGGATGACTCATTTCTCCTGCAGCCTTTTTATGAGAGGCCTTGAGAAAACAGCAGGAATGGAGAATCATGATGATGAAAAGGACTGCAAAGGAGAAGCATGTTTTTGTAAGAATTCTCCTCTTTCAGATGGATGGACAATTGTGCTATGAGAAGCAGATAAAACAAGGGGAGCCTTCTATGTGTCATCCTGACACTTCCTATTCAGCAAGTGGTATAAGTAAAGGGAGGACCTCCCTTTTTACAAACTATAGAGCTACTTGGAGAATAAAGCAATAAACCAGATGGCATGGAAGAGGCAAGAGCAGACAGTCTCATCAACACTGTGGTGCTGACAGATGACATGATAGAGGCCCAGGGTGGGGGATAAAGTGTTCCTGTCTGTGACATAGTCCCAACAGTGTGCTGTTGGAGAAGGCAATGGTGTCCTGGAGTTGTCTGTGGTTTATAAAAAGCTGCAGGAGCCCATTGAGCAGGTGGCTTGGCAGGGAAGCCCTAATGGAGGTCTCCTGATTATTCTTGCTCAGCTCCTGGAACAAGCCACAGTGCTGAACAGGCCCTGACAGTGCTGTGACACTGATGCTGGGCCATTCTCCTGGGATGAGCCCATCACTTGTTCCCTCTCCTCCCCAGGTCTTTTTTAAAAAAATTCTGAGTTATTTGGGAAGGCCTCAATCTCTCAGAAAATTTTTTTCCCTGTATACTAGGAGAGTGACTTTGAGTGACTGTGCATGATAGCCCTTGTTTTGCCTCTTATTCCAAAGTAATTATTTAAACTCACCCTTACTCACCCAAAGTGTTTTGGTTTTGTTAGTCCATTATATAGTCACTCTATTCTGAGTGTACCAGTGTGTGGGCTTCAAATAGTATACCACAGCCTACATCATTCTCTACCAAAGAATAACCCTGTCCTTCAACTCTAAAGTCATTAGGGCATTTAGAAGTTTCAGGAAGCTCTTCACATGGCATGGGACCCCAGAGAGCTCTTAAGAACTGTGCTCCTTAACATTTGAACCTAGGCATTTCAACCCTAAAGAGGACAAGGCCTATGACTGGTGGGTCACCAGTAGTCACCTCCATTACCTGTCTGGGAGCCTCAGGATGTCCTCATCCCTTTGGGATGAGTCACCATGCTTGTCTGTGACTAGAGTTTGAGCACATTCTGCTGGCTGGAAGAGACATGTTATTTTCTCTACTGCTGCTCTTTACCCACATGGGAGGAGGAACAGAATCCACACGGCCCTGCACACCTCCGCCTTACTTGTAGCTGTATGAAGCTGCAATATGCCTGTTGGTGCAGGGCCAAGTGTTACCTGAGACCAAGGGGAACAGTGGCTGACCAGGACTAAAATTATGTCTCCAATATACCAAGGAAAGATAAAAACTTTGCATCAGTCTGCTCTGACACCTGTGGGCTAGGACTGTCCCCTGGGCTTCAGGAGCTGGGAAAGATGTTAGAATTTCCCATCCTGACAAAAGGAAGACTGAGACTTGCCTCTCTGAGAGTCTGGGACTGGGGTAGGGCAGAATTCAAATCTGTCAAAGTTAAAAAGGGCCCAAGGGACAGTGCTGAGAAATGAAACAGGAAATCAAGAGTTTAGAGCTATGCAGATGGTCTACTGAAAACAACAGTTCAGAGGGGTTGAGCACAGGGGTCACTCCCAGTAATGAGGCTGTGGGTGGTGGGAACTGGGTGTCACGTAGTATGTCATGATTATCGTGGCATTTAGATTTGAGGAAGCTGTGAAGGGCATCTTGCAAAGGGTCTTTTTTTTTTTTTTTCGCAATACTGGGGCTTGAACTCAGGACATCACTCATACTAGGCAAGTGCTCTATCACTTAAGCCACACCCCAGACCTCTTTTGCTGTTTTGCCTTTTTTTTTTTTCAGATAGGGGCTTCTGCTTTTGCCTCAAACTGGTCTTGGATTCCAGTCCACCAACCTCTGCTTCCTGCATAGCTGGGATTTATAGGCGTGGCTACCTAGTTGAGTGTGATTTTTAAGATGGAGTCTTGCTGATTTTTTCCATGGCCCAGGCTAGCCTCTTTACCTCCCACATAGCTGTGATGACAGGCATGAATCATCATGCTTAGTCTGCAGAGGGTCTTTATGATACTAATAAAAAATTCATTGGCTGGGCATGGTGGTTCATGCCTGTAATACCAGCTACTTAGGAGGTAGAGATAGGATCATGGTTTGAGGTTAGACTGGGCAAAAAGTTAGTGAGATTCTATCTGAAAACAAAACAAACAAACAAACAAAAAAGCTAAAGCAAAAAAGGGCTGAGGGCACGATTCAAGCAGTATAGTATTTACCTAGCAAGTGTGAGGCCCTGAATTCAAAATAGCAATACTGACAAAAAAAATAACATTGGCTTATTACAAAATTTTTAGGTATAGGAAACCAAAAGGAAAAGAACTAAAAGTTGCCCCTGTAGGCCCCAAAGTGACCACGTGGAGAGGAATGATCTGGCCAAGAGATTCTTTATTGCCAGGTGGGAGAGGGAGAGAGCCAAGAGAGAGAGAGAGAGAGAAGGGCAGGGGCTTAAATACCCCTCAGTGAGACTCGGCATGATCTGATTGGTTAGGATCTTATGGTTCATGCTGATTGGAGGTTGGGGCAGAAGGAGAATTCAAGCTAGACCTGAGGCAGGACCGTGACCCCGGGAAACAGAAGCTTAAGGGTGCAGTAAAAACTGAAACCTATCGCACCATTATTGCCAACATTCCTCCCTTTTTTGTTTGTTAAGGAAGGGGGGCGTTGTGTTAGCTCTGGCTTCTTCGAGCTGGCAAGGGGCGGCGTAGGGGAAGGGAGGGTTAGTTGGCAAACAATGTTGGGGTGCTGAGCCTCATGATGGCGTACACCCAGGCTCCAAAAATGAAAATTTCCTCTTCTCTGAAGCTGATGAAGGTCCCTTGTAGCCATAGGTCATAAAGAGTCTCGAGCCAATCCTCTGACCTCCATGTGGTGGGTGTCAGCCGGCTATCCTCGTGTTTTGGAGAGGTTGGTATCCCTGGAGGTACAACTGGTTAAATTTTTGATTAGCAAGAGCAGACATGCAGTATGACACAAGGGAGGAAGCTTAAGAATAGGAGAGCAAGAAACATAGGCATCAGGATGGGCATTGGCCAGGAGAACCACTGTGAAATGCTGTTCCCTAGACAATTTCAAGAGTCCTCCAATTCCCTTCTCCATTTTCTAATTGTTTCTTGCGAAGTGCCGCCATTGGGGGAACCCATTGAGCTTGACAGCAGTGGGTTTCATGAAAATGACCAGATGAGGGCTGGTCCATTGAAGTCCCAATGGAGAGGGTAGAAGATCCTTTTTGGAGAACAAGATGCCCTAGTTTAACAAAAATTGTTATAGGGTGGGGCAGGATCTGGTTTGCATGCTCTCTGAGAAGTTCCCTGAGAAGGCAGGTAGTCAGCCAAAGGAGCAGAGTCTATTGGAGGCAAGTTTTCTAAGAGAAATGGGTGGCCATACATTATCTAAGACCCAAATAGGAATATTAGGAGGAGCATAAAAAGGTGTCTGTTCAGGGACTACATACCTAGGAATCTAAATTCTGCAAAACCCCATAATTGCGAGGAAAGCTGTAAGCTGTCTATGGTATGGGGGTTGGGAAATAGAAGATTGGACTGATGCATTTATGTCTCAGGGAGTGAGTCTGTCCCTTTTAGGCCACACCTAGGTAGGTGACCTGTGGGAGGCAGGGGCTGTCAGGATTTAAATGTAAAACTCTTGGATAAAAGAGAGCTTTAGCTCATTATTTTATGTAAATTAACACTTTTATCTTTTTAAATGTTTGTACCATATTTAGACAAAGTATAATATAACACTGTTACAAGGTGGTCATTTAAGACACATAAGCAAATATGTAAATGAACTCTGATTTAGTAGTACTTAAAGCTTGACAAGATCAGCAGAAAACACAAATAATTTCTTTGATAAAATCTTTCTCTGTAATGGTTTTTTTGTAGATATTACTCAGAGCAGAACAATATTAAGATAACCTTGTTATTTCATAGACATAGAGGATTTGATTTTAGGTCGACATGACTCTAAAAATCTTTTAGGCAACTCTTAGATTACATTCAACTTTAACATTATCACACACCGAAGCTTTTATTATACACTTTTCAAACTTACTCAGACCTTCACACAACATACTAAACCCTTTGATGGTTTGTCCTCATCTTTCCTATTTGAAACAATCTTTAGGACAAACCCTTCTTTACAAAATCCCTTCTTATCCAAAAAACCATTCCTTTTTCCTTTAACTTCTCAAAAAATATATTTATTACCTATCTATATCCTTTCCAGTTGTTTACTTTGTAACTTGTATTTTAAAATTAACTTTTATAAGAATTTTGGATTTATTATAGGGGCTGAAGCAACTAATTAGTAGCCCTTGTTGTTTTAAGGAATTTATGATAGGCATAAGGCATCATCTCCCTCAGGCTTGAGGGGATATTGTTTTGGGTGTGGAAACTGTGAGGGATTTTTGAGTTTTATTTGAATAGGGAGGGCCGTCCTGGCTCACCCTACACTCATCTCATCAGTCCACACTGTGGAATCTCTTTGTTCCTGAAGGAGGGGGCAGCAGAGATAGCTGCCTGGGGGGAGGACAATTTGAGCCTTTAATTGAGATAGCAAATCCTGTCCCAGCAGGGACACTGGTACTATGGGGAAAAGAGGAGGTCTCCCCAAGAGCAGGCCAGAGGCCAGGTAAACTAGTGCTCTAGGGGCTAGCCAGATTTGCCCCGAATGATAACTTTTGTCATTGGACCAGGAGAAAAAGGTAAAACAGAGAAACAGGCTCCACTGTCTAGGAGGAAAATGACCTTTTGTTTTTCTGCCATTATGGCTCCTCAACATTGATGCCAAGAAGTGGAGTGTGGACAGGAGGCTTGGATCCATCAATCCATAGAAGGTGGCACCTTGTCTTCCATCTGGTGATGGGGGCACTTAGACCTCCAGTGGTTACACTTGCAGAGGGCAGGGTCCTGGTTGGGGTGGGGCTGTCTCCCAGGCTGTCCCCCCTTAAGCATTCTCTGCAGAAGTGCCCCTCCTGTCCACCAGATTAGCAAGTTCAGGATACAGGCCCCAGTCAGGTGGGGCTCTCTCTGAGAGCAGCAATGAGGCCATGGTGTCTCTTATCTTTTTCTCTCCTGTTAGTAAGGTTCCGGACATACAGACGTAGCCATAAATACAGACATGGCTAGCTGTATTACTTGCTTCAATGACTTTTCCCTTCAGCCACAGTCTGAATTTTTTACGAATATCTGGGGCTGTTAGAAATTTATCTTTGAGGAGAACCTCTCTCACCTGTGACTCAGTCCACCGTGGTATGCTTTCTGATAGCATCCTTAAGATGCTGTAGAAAGGTAAGAGGATTTCTTTTTAAGTTGTTGCTGTAAAGTAAAGTTGTTATTTCACATTGACACCTGACACTCTGGAGAGCAAGTCTCTGAACTGTTCTGGGCCTCAGTTTCCTCACTTGAAGAATGAGGGATCTGGTCTAGTTTAAACTACGTTTTTCTACTATGAGATGGCTGAAGTGACATTAATGGCACTTACCTTCTTTACCATTTTTTATTTTTTTTTAGTAATGCTGGGGAATTGAACCCAGGGCTTTGCACATGCTGGGCAGACATTCTCCCATTGAGCTACTTCCTCAGCCCCAAATATTATTATTATTATTATTATTTTTACTTTGGCTGTACTGGGCTTGAACTCAGGACTTTATGCTTGTAAAGCGGCACTCTACTGCTTGAGCCATATAATCATTTCCAACCTGAGTGGCCTAGGCCAGAACCCATTGCTTTCCTAATAATATAAGAGTCTGGTCTAGTAGAAGCATAGTATCCTTTCATGTCAGTTGAAAGGTTGGATCACAGACATAAAGGCTTGAGTGTATTTGTCTGGGCATCAGTACAGCTATTTAGATATTTTTAAATTTCCCTTAGATCTCGGTAACTGGAAGGGAACATACAACTTGCCCTCTTCCTACCATTGCCTGTTGAAGAGGGAAGCACTCGTTAAGAGGTTCTGAGTATTGGAGTGGCTTAGAAGGTAGAAATTTGTACAGGGGACCTCAATTTACCTTTTTACTTTAATAGAAAAGGTCTAATTGGAGTATGGTATTGTAATTTAAAGAACCCTGTGAAGGCCACTTCTCTTGGTCACCCAAGGCATACTGAGGCAATTTAAGGAACCCTGTGAAGGCCACTTCTCTTAGTCACCCAAGGCATACTGAGGCCGACCTCAGTACAAAGCTTCCAACATCTACCAGCCAGAAGACTGGAAGACGCAGGTCCCATCTAGAAAGAACAAAATGTTAGGATTCTGTCTTTTAGCTAACAGCAGGCAGCCTCTTTAATAAAGGCTATCTTTTTAACAAAGAAATCATTTGTAAAGTTAGAGAAGGGCATTCAAAGGGCATTTCAGGCCACTAACAGTGCCATACGGGACAACTAGTGTTAATATTTGGAGGAAAAATTTATGTTGATGCCAAAGGTATAGAAAATTCTGAAGAAGTTTAGAGACCACAGTAATGTCTATTTAGTTATTTCTGGAACTATAATCTTGAGCTAACAATTGGCTTACAAGGGCTGGGTCTGATGCCCTGAGGTGTGAGATGGGGCTAGGAGCAGGACTTGTGCAAGGCGCCACTCCCTCCACACACACCTGAGTCAAATGACCCTGACTGCCTAGGCCTGATCCTGCGGCCTGCCGCCCCTCCCCCCTTCCTGTGTACTCTGTGCGCATTTATTCTAGCGGAAGTGGTGGCGGGCTGCAGCCATCACCATGTGTGGCTGGCAACCCAAGATGTACTGGGTCATCTCTATGGATTTTCTTAGCTATGGCAGGCATTTTTCTGTGTCCAGAAGCCTGCATCCTGTGCACAGGTGCTTCTGTTTGCTTTCCCTCCTCCCCTTGTGGGGGCAGAGTTACAGCGTGAGCGTGGCAGCTGCAGGTTTTTGTAAGTGCTTTTTGTAAAGCAGCTGACTTAAAGTTACTTTAGACTGAGAGGCCTGACAAACTAGTTAGAATAACGTAAGTCATAAGGTACCATGCTACAGGTTTTTCATGGGAGGCAGGGTCCCAGTAAGCCCAGGGAGGGGAAGGCAGACAGAGACAAAGGACATGTGGTGAGACCATGGAAGAGGCAGAAAAGGTGTACTGACATCTTAGGTAAGGGAGGGGAAGGCAGAGCCTGGTGGCATGACACAAGCTTATGGGATTAGCCATCACCTGTGTCTCCAGGTTGCTCCCATTGATTGGTACTGGCAGGCTTTCAGCAAAATGAAACCTCCACTCTCCAGTCACTGTCTCAGGAAAAACGGACATTAGATGGGGGGCTGGGGGAAGAGAAGCAGTAGTCAGATGCCATAATCAAACAGGATTCCACCAATGTAGCATGAGGAATACCCGAATAAATCCGGGGCTTGGTCTCAGCCCACAGGAAGGGAGTATGAGCTCTCCCAGAGCTGGAATCACCTTGAGGCCAGAATTGGCAAGGAGTGGCTTGCTTGACACCATGACGGGGAAAGTTTTTCAGGAAGATAGGAGGAGATAGGTATGGTAAGCAGTGCAAGAATTCTGCTTACATGGGGAAGGAGGAGGTTTGGAGAGGAATTGGCTGATTTAGAAACTGGTTTACAGGCTGATAGAATCTGCGCAGGGAAACAGAAAGTACAGAGGGTGGGTTTGAAGTCAGAGAATTGGATTTAGACAGAGGTATGAAGAGGCTTGGACATAATGGAATCTCTCCCCATCGTCCCGATTGCTCACAGTAGTTATATGTCCTGTAAAAGGTTGGGATCTAAAAACCCGAAAAGGGACCAGTGACTTTGGTTGTCTAAAGGATAAATGGGCCAGATTTGAGTGCAAAAGTGGATTAAATTTTTGGTTTAATATCTGGGGTCAAACCCAAGGTGTCTAAATTATTGAGGAGGCATCTCAGTGGGGAGTCAGATGACAAAGAGGAGGTGGCCCCCATGGTGGGAGCCAGTTGGAAGGATAAATGGAATCACAGGGTGTCCCCACGTGACTTGAATATCCTGAGAATGGTACAAGGCACACGAGAAGCAGTCATCTCTGCGTTCAAGTGGCTTGTAGGGCCCCCGGGGCCCGGAGGCTGTGGGTCTCCTGGCACCAGGCTTTTCGACGAGGGGTCTCTGAGACCCATGACAAAATAGACCCAAGCCGAATGGAGGGATGGGAGCCCTCCTCTACCGTCTGAGTCCCAGAGATAGCCAAACAGGGGAAATGCTCTAAACCCCAGAGACACCGAAGGGAGAGCCCAAGAAGGGTATGTGGACTCACCAAAGAATGTCCGGTGTTGGATGCGAGCTAGGGCAATCGGGAGGATGAGTCCTGGCCTGTCAGGGTGGTTATGGGGTGAGTCAGAATCGGGGTCCCACCAGGATTAGTTGGGAAACCCGCCCCAAGTCATGGCACCAAATGTAGGGCCCAAGGTGACCACACGGAGAGGAGTGATCTGGCCAAGAGATTATTTATTGCTGAGTGGGAGAGGGAGAGAGCAGAGAGAGAGAGAGAGAGAGAGAGAGAGGGAGAGGGGGCAGGGGCTTAAATACCCCTCAGTGAGACTCGGCATGATCTGATTGGTTAGGATCTTATGGTTCATGCTGATTGGAGGTTGGGGCAGAAGGAGAATTCAAGCTAGACTTGAGGCAGGACCGTGACCCCTGGAAACAGAAGCTTAAGGGTGCAGTAAGAACTGAAACCTATTGGCGCCATTATTGCCAACATTCCTTTGTGATTTGAGGGAACATAATTTCAAACTCAGTCTCTCCTATACATTGCGTTTCTTGCTCTCCTGCCCTCAAGATTTTGTTTGAATTTTTCTTATATCACAACATATCAAACCAAGTGTTTCCTAGCATCTGACTCATATCCCTTTATCTAATCCTTCTAGCAGCTAAAGCAGTGGTTTTTGTAATCCACTACTTAATACATGAGACATCAAATCAGAAAAACTAGCCCAGGTCAGAAGAGCTGTGATTGCAGCTGTTTGCTTGACTCTGCCTTTGAACTCTCAAATGCTCACACCAGTAGTCCTCGCCTGACCTGGTTAGGAGGTCCTATTTCCGGTATTTGAATATAAACTGGCACCATATTTTGGGGCCTTGAATTTTAGCTATTCTTTAAATCATAAATAATACTCTGATGAACATGCGTTTTATATGTCTGAATAATTTCTAAGTAAAAATTCCTAAATGTGAAAGATTGAAGCCAAAGAAATAAGCATATTTTTAATAATCTCACAGACATATTCATTTCTATCAAGAATGTGCTCACCAGTTCTTACCCACACTGCCTGCAGATCATGAAAATGGGTATTTCAAAGTCATATAACAGGCTGCTAGTTTTGTTAATGTATTCTAGTTTAGTGAGTGACAAATATTTGTAGAATCTCAATATTATAAATTGCTATTAACATTTCATCATCTGCTTACTGGCCATTTCTTATTTTGCAAATTATATATTTGGAAACTCAGGCCATTTTCTCATTATTTTCAATGTGTTTCTAAAGAGTCATTTCTAGATAAAGGATGTGATCTCTTAATAAAATAAGTGGAGAGCATTTCATCAGCTTGCAACTGTATTTGATGGTATTTTTCTTGCAAAATATGCAACAGAATAATGTCCTATAGATGGATAGCCAATATACTCTGGTATAATCATATGTGATTACCACCAAAAATATGAAGAAAACCATTGTCAACACAAATACCCCTTTTGTGCCCCTTCCCATAACTCATTGCATCCATCCTGGAGACAGCCTCTCACTTGATTTTCATTTATTTGACTTTTACTGTGTCCTCTAGGGTAGGCATTCATAAAGAACGCTACTGTTTTCACCTTTAAGAATAGTTCTGAGCCACTTCTATTCTTTACATGTTGCATTTTAACCCATTATCTGTTGATATAGCAAAATAAACACCTGAAGCTGGATGATGCCCTAAGAGGTTTATTAGCTCACAGCTTTGGGGATTCAAGGGGGTGGTGGCTGAATCTGGTTGGCTCTGGTGAGGGCTTTGACTACATCACTACCTGGCAGATGGCCTCATGGTGGGAGCAGATGCAAGAGGAGAGATCACAGGCAAAACCATAAGCAAGAGGGATTCAAGGGCCTGGCTCCTGTTTTTTAACAACCCACTCTTGAGGGGACTAATTCACTCTGACAGACCACATTAATCCCTTCCAAGGGTGGAGTTCCCATGGCCTGATGCGTCCCACTAGGCCCCATCTCTCGCTTGCTCTTTTTTTTTCTCTTTTTGGTGGTCCTGAAATTTGAGTTTTAGGCCTCACTCTCGCTAGGCAGGCATTATACCACTTGAGTCACTCCCCCAACCCTAGGCCCCACCTCTTAAAGGTTCCACCACTTCAGAATCACCCCTCTGGATACCCAGCTTGTTCACTTGAACCTTTGAGGAAAACATTCAAACCATGTTTAAAGTGTAGGATCTTGCTTCTTTGCCTTATACATATATCATGTTTTTCCAACTGATTAATGTTAGTTTACATGAAAGCAACTCACTTTCATTTATTTCTTTGAAGCCACCCACACTGTAAATAATTTATCTTTCATTCCCTTCCAAGTCCTCAAATTCTTTTGAAATAACCCATGAGTTTTAAAATTCAGATTATTAGTAAATTTTAAAAATAATGTATCTTTCTTTCTGGAATCATTTTTGACAGTTGTATTAAAGTTTCATAAACATGTCACCAAGAAGTTATTGATTATGTTATATTGTCTTTTCTGCTTAGGTTTTCATTTTGCTTAATTCCTAAGTGGAGTAGTACATGCAATTTTATTATTTCACTTTGTAGGAAGGGTAGAGTGGGCTCTGAGTTTTCCCATGCAAAGGGAAAATTTGCTTCTTCATGTCATTTGGTATTTAGAATTCCAGCATCTTCCTGTGGCTGGGATAACATGGATGCTTCTAATGCTGTAGGGTTTTCTTTGCATCTTTTTTCTAGTTAGATTCTTAATATTTTGTTTCCTGCAATATTCTCAAAATTTAGACACTACATTTTATTTGAGTTAGATCTTCTTTCATTGTGATTCTTTTTGACCTTTTAAAATTAAAAGACTCAGTTTTAAACAGTCAGATAATTGTCTTGCATTATCGTTTCCATTTTTGCTTCTTCTCACACCTCTTCTCCCTGCTGGCACGTGTATTGCATGGGTCTTGTAGGATTTTCTGCATTTCTCCTTTCTCTCAGTCCTTCATCATCTTTAGCTTTTATTGTTCACTGTGAATTTTATGAGAATTTCTTGAGTATTCTTACATCTTACTAATCAAATTATCTTCCCCCTCAATTCCTGGAAGCAGTGGAATTGTTGTGTTAAAACCATATTTTTCTGAACTCAGTCATGCCCTTTTTCTTCGTGTGATGTCCTTTTAAGTCCTACTGAGAATACAAATGACAGAATTTCCAAGACTTTCTCTATTTTTTTTTTAGGAAATCAGTGTCACAGGGAGAAGCATTTGGATACCTCAAACAATTTCTGTTTTGTAAATTCTACAATTCCATACACATCCAGCAATTCTTCTCAGTCTGAGTGGTGGTCAGAAAGAGTGATTTATTTCCTCAGTGTCCAGTACTGCTTCAGTCTTTGTTGAACTCTTAGCATCAGATGAAGAAGGAAGGGAGAAGTTAGACTGCTTCTGATGTTTCTTTGCCAGGCAGAGGCCCCAGGTGTCCATGGTGGGTGGTGTTAAGCCTCTTGATATCACTTACACCATCTTTTTTTTTGTGGTACTGAGGTTTGAACTCAGGGCCTACACCTTGAGTCACTCAACCAACCCTTTATTGTGACAGGATTTTTCAAGATAGGGTCTTGCAAACTATTTGCCCTGGCTGGCTTTGAACTGCAATCTTCCTGATCTCTGCTTCCTGAGTAACTAGGATTACAGGCAGGAACCACCAGCACTGGCCACTTATGCCATCTTAAACTCTGCTTGACCCTGGAGTTGTTTGGTTCTGGTAGAGACGGGTCCCCTCAGGGAAGCATCCTGTTTCCCAGCACCTGTGCCTGAACACAAGACCTAGTTCCTTGACTATCCCTAGCAAGGGACAAGGGACAAGTTACAATGGAAATACTCCTCCATCCTTTACCAGGTCCTTCCTCTCCCATAAATCCCCCAGTCTATAAGCAGCAGTGGTCTCTAGCATCTGCTGGAGACCCCTCTGCAGTTTCTTCTCCTGAATAAATCTGTGCTGATGTTGAGCCGGCTCCTTGTCTATCTCTCTGTGCTTTTCCGTCTAACAGGTGGGGTGAGAGCAATCTCTGGCCCGAATCAGACAAAGGAAGTGATGCTGACATGTCAGCAATGGATGATCCTGGGCTGTTTTCCTTACTGAGATCCTGTCTTCTCCGGTACCATGGTCCTGCCCAAGTGTTCCTTAGCCAGGTGTCTATGTCCTGTGGGCTGGGAAAGGCACAATATCCCTTTGGCTGATCTGTGGCATTCACCACAGAAATCTGCCCTTGGAGACCACCCCGGCTGCACCCACTGTACTTTGATGGTGGAATCCCTGGAGCCAGCCACTTCTGATTCCCCTGGGGGACTTTCACTTTAAGTGAGACAGCATAGGGATCTGCCTACCCTGCGCCATAACTGCTTCCCTGCTTACACCTGACAGAAATTCCTCCAGTGTCTCTGTGGAGGGCCGGGCTCACTTGGACTAGCTCTTTAGGAGTCCGATGTAACGATGCTTCAGGCTGGTGGGGTTAAGGACCTCGGTAGGCAGGTCCAGGTCTCTTCTTTTTGGAATTTGTTGTTGTCACTGGGGCAGGCCAGACAGATCCTGTGAAAATGGCCCCCTTATCTCATTAGCTTCAGGAAATTTCCAGATGGAGGAAGTCCCCCACTATTGCTTTCTGATGTCCTCCTAAGAGCTATGTTTTATTTATTTGTTTATGAATTGTGCAGTATCTATTGTCTACTATGAGCCAGACATAACTTAGGGGATTGACACTACAAGAAAGAATGAAACATGTAGCAAGGCTACTCAGCCAAGTTTTAATCCTGCTTCTTCAAATAATACAAGGATCATTAAGTATGAAAACACTTGGCTGCAGGCTCATTTAATCATGGCATTCTTGCAGATGCATGCACGCATACACAGAAAGACACACAAATCCCATGGTAACACAAGGATTTGGAAATTGATGGTAACAGGACTTGAAGAAACAGGTGTAGGAGCATCACACCCAGGAGAGCTGTGGGGTAAAATCTCCTTCGATTCAGTCTTTGGTACATGCCACATTTGCAATACATCTTAGGTGATAACTCCCCTCTGACCCTGGTTTTCTTGTTTTAAAATGAAGATAAAAGCAAAGGCCACCTCTGGATGGTTGCAATAAGATGATCAATATGGAGATGTCTATCTCAGTGTCCAATGCATAGTGGCAATACAAATGGGTTAATCCTGCCTTGGTCCTATGGACTTGGGACAGGTTGGAGGATGACAGATCCCTCACAATGACCCTGGAATTCATCGTGTTTTCAGTACCAGTCTATGGCAGTGTCACCTGAGCCTACTAGGAGCTCCACCTATGATCCCTCCCTGCCATACCATTCTTTTGTAGTTGAGGACTAAATGCCCCCTAGTGGCTAAGTGAACCAAAATTCCAGCCAGATGCTTAAATACTGAGTTGAAAGAACAGTTGGGCTTAGAATTTTGCAATGACTAAAGCCTAGAATGTTCTCAACCGGTTATGTGGTTACTGCCTCATAACCCACTGGCTTTCAAACTTCATAAGTGGTTCATGCAGTGATGTCAGCTAACAGACGTCAGACCCAGAGGATTTCAGCTGGACTTCAGAGAGAAGTAATTGAAGGAATTACAGAGTTCCTTCAATGAGGCCAGTGGTATCACAAGACTGTTTCGTGGGACTTGGCTCCATGGGCCATGCTTCCAGAGACAAAAGGATGCCCACAAATGTGGCACTGGGTCTGCATCCCCTCTCCAAGCTTGTTATCTGTGGCCCACAGAAAACGCTCAACAAACATCTGTTGGATGGATGTATAGCAGAGGATGAGCCTAAGGACGCCTCTAAGGATCAGAGAGAAAATGATCTGAAATAGGAATTATCAAGGAAATTCAGGACATCCATTTCCTCTAGCTGAATCTGGATGTGTCAGTCTTTTTTGGAGTGGAATACTTGATTTATCCAGATACAAGGACTGATGATCCTTTTTCCCAGTAAAACCCTGGAAACTGGACAGCAAAAAGCCTGAAAGCCTCTCTAACAACTGTAAGGTGAATGAAAACTAAATTATTTGAGTGAATCCCATTGTTTAGCCTCTGGCTTACTTGGCTGATCATGTATAGTAAGTGGCAATTAAGTGTTTGTTGTGGACTGACTGTCATGGGTGAATATCTTCTGAGAAACCTTCCATGTTGGTCACTTACCCCTTACATCTGATGGATGAGGATCACTGTCTTCAGTCTTACAGGTAAAGGTATGAGGCTGAGAGAAGTTACTCACTCAAGTGATGTAGCCAGGCTCTGAACACATATTTGTCTGACTGAAATGTTCAAGCCCTGCTCATTGTAATGAATGTCTACTCACATTTTGGGTCAGAGATAGAGAAGTGATCACATTTACTCTACTTTCAATTTTCAAGTGGGAAAAAACATCTTCATTTTCCTTTTTTTCTAAATCTTGCCTAAAGCTGGGTTTCTCCTAACTGAATCCTCTGGACTGAGCCCAGGCCAATACTGATTACATATTTTGGACACTAAAGCAATATATACCTTCCCCACAATAGTAATCACAAATGTCCCCCAAAACTGCAGCTCCAGCATGTATCCTGGGAGTCACAGAGCTTTCTCTACCTTCACATTTTCATGGTTTGTTTCATGAATGCTCTTATTTATGTGATGATGAAGATGGATATCACAGATACAGGAAGGACCAAATATCTGCTACTTTCCAAGACAAGAAATGAAATCTCAGACAAAAAGCTCTGATGATTCAGCCTTAATCCCAGTCAGCAGGCACGAAGCTCTACTCCCCTGCTGTGAGACCCACATGGCTTCTTCCTTTCCCGCACCTGAGCTCTGAGGCCTGCTGAAAGACTCATTCATTTGCTCAGGTGTGTTGGGAGTGCCAAAAGCAAAAATATGAGCTCTCTAATTCCATTGAGGATGTGTCAGACAGGGTAACACAGAGATGCACACACACCTGAGCCTGTAATTCCAAGTGAGATAGATAGAGACAGACTGCAAAACTTTGGGTTCCTGAAGTGCTTAGTTAGACACAGAGGGTGACACATATTGCAAGCCTCTGGGGGCTCCTGGGCAGCTACTGGACAGTTAGGAGCCTCTCCTTTGGCAGTTTGTCTCTCCTCGCCTCAACCCCTCACTCCACCTGCTGCTTCAGAAGCACAGCCAGGTGGTCAGGAGCCAATGAAGGCCTATAGGAGGATGAGGGGTAGGGCTGGTCTTGCTCAGGAGACCTGCCTTCTTTCTCCCTGACAGCATCTCCTTCTGATACTGCTCTTTTGGAAAGGGAAATTTGATTTCCTTCTAGCAGCTTAGCTGGAAAGCCATCCTTGCAAATACAGTTGGAATACTGTCATCACAATTCTGTATCCATCTTTTCTAGCTATTTTGCCTAGAGCTATGGGAGTTCTACTGTGGAGTCCCCAGAGTCTTCATTACTGATACTCAATTAAGAAAATAAAAAGGAACAAAACTTTATAAAGCTGCATGTAAATATGGATGTTAACTTACATTCTATGCCTTTCTTATGACTTTCACAGGGATCCAAAACAAGGATGGCATTGTACCTTCTGCAATGCCACCTGGACCTGTCTAGGGGCTGACAGAACAAGCTGGCAGGAAGTCTCCTGAATGAGGAAGAGAGAACTGAATAGGATAGGAGGTGAGGCTGAAGCTTAGGTCTGTCAGGTAGATAGCAGGGCTGTGTCTCAAATGGTCGTGGACTAAGAATCATTCTGTGAACTCTTGAGTAGGGTGTGTGTGTGGAGAGGGGCATTTACCCTAGGGGAAAGCCTTGGTGTACACACAATGGTGTAAAATAATCTTCAGGCTAGAAGTGGGAAACTGTCTTAAACATGACAGAGTTATGGAGATGACTAAATTGGTTTATAGATGTAAAATCAAATTCAGTAAACATTTTTTGAGCTACTAACAAAGTCCAATATAATTTATAAAGGGAGTTTGTAGTCAGATGGGGAAGGCAGATACGTAAACACAATTTTCAGTGAACCCTTCTGTGCAGGAGATATTGTAGAATCCCCAAAAAGTGACTTATAGTAGGGTCTGGTTGTGGTTGGTCAAGAAGTACATCCTAGAAAAATAGACATGGGAGCTGAATCTGAAAAAATGAGTACTAGTAGGCGAGCAAAGAGGTGGGAAGAGAGTAAATGAAGGTAGAAGGTGAAAGTTACAGGTTAGTGAGGTGGTGGTCACCCAGACCTATGAGGGGTGGTCACAGACAGAGCAAGGTTTATAACAATAAACTGGTGTGGGTTGCTGAAAACAGTGATTTCAAAAATGAGATGGGATCTGCACTAGGTCACTGTGCTGAGTTAGACAAACTTGCTGCTCAGAGAAAAGATATCTCTGCCATCTGGATCTTTGACTGTCTTCATTGCCTGAGCAGTCTTTGCCCCTCCTTGAAACACCATCATCACAGGTGACAGAATCCAACATTTGCCCCTTGAAATGGGGACTGGATAGGAATGCAATTCAATGGACTCTGAATTACCACTCACTGTATATTTCTTAGTTTAGCACCCAGGACATGTTTAAAGATTGCTTAGCCATTTCTATTCTATTCAGAAGGGATTAGTCATGGGTCTGGAGTGTTTTATCATCAGCATTATGGATCACAGATCGTGTTTTATTAGGTATGTTAAGTTCCCACCCCTAACTCTTTTCATGTGAATCAGGGCTTGGGGCATGGAACCACACTTCCATTACTGTGGAGTTCAGCTTCCTGGTTACTCCTGAATTCTCAGTTTCACCAGAAAGAAATGCTGGTTTTCTACATTTATTTTAATGTGACTCTCTTCTTGTCATTCTCTCTTGGATCACAAGAAGACTTCCAGATTAACTGCAAATATTGGAAGCTTTGAAGCAATTAAATTCTGAACTTCCATTTGAATTTGCATAATATTCCAGACCACAGCTGTCAAAACTCATCTGAAAACCCACTGGGCTGCAAGTCCATGGAGTAATTAATATTTTTTGAATAAACAAATGAAGTGTCTTCTATGTAACAATAACTGGGATTAACATTTAAATTGCTATTCAAGTGCTAGACTCTTGAGATAATAAAAATAATAATAAAAAACCTTAACATTTGGATAAATTAAGTCCAATTCTCTACAGTTTAGTAGAAAGCAAAGTATAGCAGTCCCTCAAAACCCAGAAGGAACTGGTTTCCTGAACCTTCCCCATAAAGACAATATCGCATAAGTCATTTACATATGTGAACTTAGAAGTCCCTTACATAAAATGACATAACATTTATATTTAACTTAGGCACACTTTAACTCATCTTTAGACCACTTATAATATCTAATGCAATATAAATACTGTATAAATAATTGTTGTTCTGTATTGCTTAGGGAGTGATGATGACAAGAAAAAATGTCTGTACATGTTCAGTACAGTTTATTTGTTAACATTTTTGGAACTTTGGTTGCTTGATGTGGGACGCATGGCTATGGGTAGCCAATTGTAATTAGTAGATGCAAAAATTACCAAGGTGGCACTCTGATTGATGAGCCACATTAAAAAAAAAAAAAAAAAACAAGCCTGCAGGAATTTGTGTTCTGTTTCGGAAGTGCTGAGGAACGTGCCATGTGTGAGGAACTTGTTCCCAGGGCCCGCCCAGCTCTGACCTTGATATTCCAGTCCATCCAGGAGGCTCAAAATCCAGCAGCTAAAACAAACCCAAGCTGCTGAGCCATGAAAGGGCAGAAGCAGGTGTGAGGGACAGGATGCACAGCTGGACTCCCTGGCAGATGAGAACAGGCAGAGAAGTAGGTATGAGGACACTCAGTAGGAGGATCCCGGGAGAACATCCCAAATTACGAATCTTGGAAGCCCATTTTCTGTGCAGCTAAGTGAGGTGATTGGTCGGCAAAATTTCAAAGCTAATGACTTGGTATGTACCAGTTCCTATGGTAAGTCATCTTCTGTGGTTTCCATTTGTTCTCTTGTTCCCTGGCGGGCACTTGTGGGTCCCTTATGTGCTATCTGGGTCTCTCTCCCAAGCTTTCCTGGCCCGGGGTCAACAATCCTCAGTCATCCACAGCCCATCTGAGGTTTGCAGATGAGGTTGCCTGCCTGACTCCAAGTACCACCCCCATCTAAGTCCCTTGGATGTTGATGGAGGCCTGGTTACTTCAGCAGAGGCCAGTGCCCTGGGCACATTTACTTCTCTGGCCTGATGTCATCTTCCTAGTCTTTCTCAACTGACATGGAAAACCAATAGCACACTTAGTGGTTTGGCCATTCTCAATGATAGCAGAAAAATTGCAGAAGATTATAAAAAATGGGTTTGGGGAGGAAATTTCTATTCAAAGAAATGGGCATTTCACAGGTTGCATGTCAAATGCAGACATCACTAACAAGATCTCTGTTGCGGTTTGGAGTATGAAAAATGATAAGAGTGGGGAAGGTAATTGGAAAGGAGAGCGCAAAATGAAAAAGGAAAACCAGGGTGGCTCATTGAAATGCCTCGCTGAATCCCCAAGCTCTGCCCTGGCTCTGGAAGTGTGCAGCATTAATTATGTAGAGATCACATAGCTCCCACTCATGTGGCTTATTAATAAAGAGAGACGGGCAGACCCCCAGAGCATTCCACATGTGATCACCGGCGCCCAGGCAGTACCAGGGTAGCCCCATCACTTGATGGGTGTTTTATCACAAAGATATCTGAGTTCAGACGATTTTTAGAGGCTCTCTCAAGTTCTGCCAAGGAAATCGATCTTTTCCATTTGTTCTCATGGAAATACAATATGCAAAATATATTTGAGAGGTTGTACTGTGTATTTTGCATGTGCTCACAGTAAGAAAACTAGTAACATATAAAAAGTACAAATGAGGGAATTTTTAAATCCGCATCCTACTGTCTTTCCTTCCATGTTTTCTGGGTATCTATCTACATAGATTATAAAAACATGAACTATATTGTATTTAAGTTTCTGTGCTTTTTAAAACCTTTATTATTGCACAGGAACAATGATTGTTATAATTACATAATACTCTGTAATATTCTATCTTATGGTTACACCAACATTTTACTATTTTGTTGTTAGATACTTTCTTAATAAAACAAATCAAGATATAAGCCTGTGCCTATGTCTCCAAATATTTGTTGTGTATACTTATTGTACAATCCTACAAGGGGAATTACTTAATCAAAGTAGAAATGCATTATTCAGGTTCATTGACTATTACCAAATTATAGTCCAGAAAAGTTGTCCTGATTGGTTCTTGCACAGTTTTATGGAATTATCATATGCTTCACATGTGACATTTTTCTTTAACTTTCTTAACTTTATAAGTCTTATATGTTTCTTGATTGAATTTTTACTGTTTAGACTAATGAAGTATTTTTCTATTTCTTATAATTCTGCACTTAGTTTAAAATTCTTTTTATTTCTTTTGCTTAATTTTCTATTAGAAACATATTTTCCCAAGAACTCTTTATATATGAAGGATTTTAAGTTATATTTGTCACCTAATTATTCTATACATATTATTAGTCATAATATTATGTATTTGTTTTTATCACAAAATATTTCCTGTTTTTTATTTAATCTTTCAATTTTTGTTTATAGGCTTGGATAGTCCTTAACATCCTAAATACTATATTTTTTAGCTGTTATGTAAAAAATGAGTTCCAAAATGTAACTGAAATTTATCTTATAATAAATATATAATGAGATGAGATCCATAACCCTCCCACCCACTCTCCAGGCCACCCACAACTCTTACGATAAACTATTCATTCACTAATATTGCTAGCTTCTTTGTAATATTAAGTTCATATATGCATTTGGGTTTTACTTTCAGGGTAAAGTATTTGTTATTATTGATTTCTTAATTATGTACTATTCTATAATGTTTATCTTATTTGGTAATAACAGATAGACAAAAATCATTTTCTTCTATTAGTAATTATGCTCAACTCTGAGTATCACCTGTCACTTTCACTTTGTTTTTCTTTTGTTGTTTCCTTTTTTCCCCTGCTTCCCAGGATTTCCTGAATCCCACAGTTTCCTCATCTTACATGCACACATCAACATTTAGGGACACAGAACCAAACCATAGAGCCAGGGGCGCAGCCTAGGCAGAGTCTGAGATGGGGACTTTCTGGAAGTGAGGGCAGGCTAGAATTAGAGAAAGTTCTGGACTCTTAGAAAATATATAACTTAATATAGAATTTCAGATTGAACATTCCTCTCTTTCTCTGAGCCTTCTATTCAATTGCAAATGTGTGAAGGGTCCTCACACCTTAGCTCAAGGACAACTCCAACCACCCTCACCTGACCCAGGGACCACCCATGCCCCTCTCTACTCATTGATTATTAGTTGGGAATCACCAGATTCTTCCCTTCTCATAGGTTACCATAAGTTTTAAAAGCACCTGGAAAACAGAAGCATACTCTCTGCTTCCAGCTTCCACCAGGCTCTGTTTTATATTTCCCTTCCCTAACTTTTACTAAATTTCATTTATACCCACGTGTCCTGCCATGGATTCTTCTCTGATCAGAGACTGCACCATTGCCATTAACAGAAGGACGATTGTTAGGTCCTTGGCCTCCATAAGGTGGGTGGAAAGTCCTGAGTCTATCATTAACCAGATCCCCTGACCCATTGCTGTTTGCTAAATTCCCATACTTACAAAACATCCCCCTCTTCTTGTTTTTCAAGTAACCACAGATATCAGCCCATTCCACCTGGTGATCGCTGATAAACAGAGGCCAATGGCCTTGCAGTTCTTTAGGAAGGATACTCTCCCTCCTCTGATGGCCCCTCTTATAAAATCCACTATCCAATCCAGTTGAGCTGCTGCGCTGTGAACCCGAGAGTCAGCCTGGAAGTCTGTCCCTCAATAAATCTTTCTTTTCTACATGTGGTGCGGTCTTTGTTTGGCAGTTCCTTACATCTGGTGCCAAAACATGGGAGAGACTAGCAGGACACACCTGCCTGGGCCAACTCCTGGCCCTCATGTCCTACCCTCTCCCAGACCCAGACTGTCGAATTGACTCCACATGTCTACAGACTTCAGATCTCGGACCCTACTGCCTTGCCAGCTCTCCCATCCATCACTAGCCTCCATTCCACTGCTCTCCACCTAACCTACTGCTCTCCTCGGATTTGGTAAGTGTCACCCTTCTCGGGGCTGCCTGTTCAGTTTCTCTCAAAAATCGTAGCGCCCACCTCTTAGCACAGGAATGCCTGGCTAACAGGTTGGGCTTTCTCCATGAATAGTGACCCAGGCTCGGGACGCCCACCTCTGGGTATCCACTCTGGTGACACTTCCCACCTTTTTTTTTCTCTCTCTCTCCTTCTACTACCTTCCCTCTCTCTTTCTCTCTCTGTCTTTCATCTGGTTCCACCATGGGTACCCCATACTCCATCTAATTAAGGACATTATCCCCTGATTTGGACTACCCTGGATCTTACAGTCAGATAATGGCTTGGTGCTTATTTCTAAGGTGACCCAGATTGTCTCCTCCACTCTAGGAGTAACATGGAATCTACACATTCTCTATCACCCCCCAGTCCTCGGGAAAAGTGGAAAGAATGAATGGAATAATTAAGGGACACCTAAAAAAACTCTCCATCTAGCTCCACTTACCCTGGACCCAACTTTTGCCTTTAGCATTAACTCAGATTAGGGTCACCCGCTGAAACCCCTCTTTCCTAAGCCCCTTTGAAACAATGTATGGTCGTCCATACTGGGGCCATTGGCCCTACAGGGCATGGGAGGTAATACTGTCACAACTGAGGCAGGAGAAGTAGATGAGGAGACAGGAAAATTATGTTATTTTCATACAAATTTAAATGGCCAGACTCTGACATTGGAATAAGGAAGTAAAGCTGAAGAGCCAGAGCAGCGAGCCCCACCCCCATCTCCTTTTAGATGCTAAGTTACAGGAGCAGGGAGACATAAAGTAGCTACCTGCTTCTGCTTTCCTCTTTGAGATGTTAACAAGCTGCAAGGATTGTTGGATGGGTGGAGGAAAAGGCTTGTCTGGTAAAGGGAAGTGCTAAAGCTCATCTACTGTCTCTGTGCTTTGGGTGGGGGAGGATGACCTCTCCCTGTTTTGATAGCCATCTTAGCCACCCAGATCCATTATCTTTGATCATGGGTATTCCCCCAGCTCTCCAGTATAAGACTAAGAAATGGGGGCCACCATTTTGAGTCTGCTCCATTTCCTGTGTGGGGAACAGGAAGTGTTTCTCTTTTCCTCTGTCCCTCCCCACCTTGTCTATATTTTAAACTGTTACACTAAAATAAATTTTTGCTAGAACTTCTACCTTGTGAAACTCCTTGAAGTGCTTTTCATGTTTGTGTTCTCTGATTTTGTGTGGAAACTGGGAAGCTGTGGGAGTCCCCTCATCTGTTCTCTGGTGACAACAACCTGTGGTCAAATAAATTTGGGAAACGCAGGTTAAGAATTAAACAAGTTTCCTTACTGTAAGGCTTTTCAGAGACATAAGTAGGTGAGTGCTCTCCTACAATCGTGTATGACACATGCTGTCGTTGGAGGTCACAGTTGCCATCTGTCTGTTTAATGACACTTGTCTTTAGAGTTCTTTTGTACAGCCTTTGAGAGTTGCTTTGAGTGGTGTGGAGAGCACCTGTTTTGGAACCAGATCTCCTTGGTTCAATTTTTGGGACTATTAACTATCATATGACCTTTCCTTCCCTGAGTCTCACTTTTCTTCTATACAAGTCAAGGATGATAACGATAATGCAGTCTTAAGACTTTCAGTGAACACAAATATACCCCTGCCTTTCCCAGAGAGGGGACTCTGTTTCCCTGCTCCACTGATATCAGAGTTGACTTTTGAACTTATTTTGGCCAATGAAGTGAGAGTAAAACTGATTCATGTCATTTCTAGGAAGAAGCTGTGATAGCTATGACACAGTGTTCACTACCACCCCTCCAACTTCCTCCTCTTCCTTCTTCTTTTCTTTCTCCCACTCCTCCTTCTTCTCTTCCTTCTCCTTCCCTCTCTCTCATCTCTGTGTCTCCCTCTCCTGACTCTGGTATTCTAAGACCTTGTGTTGAATGGAGCTTCTAAGGTAGGTTAAAATTGGGAAAAGTCTGGGACTCTTGGAAAAACAATGCATTTCAGATTGACGATACTCTGGCTCAGAGACTGCCCTCACTTGGCCCGGAACTACTTATGCCCTTTCCCACTCATTGATTATTGGATGGGAATCACCTGGTTCTGCCCTCCCCATGGGTTATTAGCATAGACTTTAAAAGCACCTAGAGACAAGAAGCACATTCTCTCTGCTTCCAGATTCCACCTGTGTCCACCATGCTACCGTTTGTATTTCTCTTCCCTAGCTTTTAATAAACTCCATTTACACCCATGTGTCCTGCCATGGATTCTTCCCCACAGGACACAAGGACTTTAAAGTCTTCTGATCACAGACAGCACCCCACTGCCAGCACTTCCATTGGCCCTGGTCCCTAACAGACTTCAAGAAACAGACACCTTTATTACTCTGTGATGGGTGAGTGACTCGTTGGAAATAAACATTAAAACATGATGGCATTGACTTACTGATGGTATCTAGTTGTTACCTCAGCATAATTTAGCTTAGCATGTTTGATAAAGGAATAAATAATCAATGGCAGAGACTAAGTGCTTGGCAGAGTTAGTGCTCAATAAATTATTTTAAGTTTTATTTTGGGCTAATAGTTTCTCTGATCTTAAATACCATACCCTTTGTATTTTTAACCCAATCCAGTCTAAAAGTGCTCAAAAGGGACTAAATGCACTGAAAATTTATTTGTAGGCAGAAGACTACCTTGTTTTTGCATGAGTTATTACTTGTGGCCAAGAGTTATCATCCTCAAAACCAAGCCATGGCTTGAGTGAGTGATGCTCTTGGGTACACACTTCAGCTCAATGTCTGTGCATGAATGAATTTCAGGGCAGATAGGGGTCTCTTGTGTGACTCAGAGACCTGGCTCCATCAGGTCTCCATGTCCTTAGCAGCTGTGAGACTGAGGCCATCCAGCTCAGGGTAGCAGGGTGTATTCATGTGAAGCATGAATGTTTTGATGGAGTGAAAGGAGGATTGAGGAAAAGAGAAAGGAAAAAACACATATTTAAAGAAACCACTTAAGGAGCAAGTAGAACACTCTGGTAGGATGAGGGCCACCCAGAAGGCTGGGAAAGGAGCAGCTTGAGAGGGAAGGAAGCCTTGGGGTTCTTGGGAGTCCTGTCAAGGCTGAGTTCTTCTTATTCCTATTCTTATTCCTATCCAACCACTTGTCTCCTTCCTTCTGAAGTGGGAGGAGTACTGAGAAGCTTCCACCTGTTGGCCTTTAGCATGGATAAAGAATGGTGTCCCTTGGTGGAGAGGCCGTTCTTAGGTCAGAGCACAGCTCTGCCCTCCTCCCTTGCTCTGGCCGGAATCCATTCCTTCTCTCCCTCTGCACTTGGCCTTGCATCTGGGAGTGGTTCCATTCTGTCTCCACCATTCAGGTTGGAAGCCATCTGTGTTCTGCTCCTCCCAGCACAGTGGTCATCTCAATTCTGTATTAATGTATTAATGACTTCTAAACCCACGTCTCCTTTCAGGTCTTCCAGGAGCACAACTACACTTCTGCTATGCTGTCACTTAGAACACATGGGCTTATATGTAGACATGTTTTAATTTTGTTGGGTAAATACCTAGACATAAGGTTTCTGGATTATATAGTAAGTGTATGTTTAACTTTATAAGAAAATGGCAAGAAGTTTTCCAAAATATCTTTACCATTTGGCCTTTCCATATGCAATGCATGATGGTTCTAGGCCCTCAACATCAATGCCAGTACATGGTATTATCCATACATTTTAATGTCAGCCATCCTAATAAACATGGGCAGTATTTTTTGTGATTTTATCTTCCATATCCCTAATGACTAATATGCTGCATTCTTATCTTATTGCTGTCAGTGTATCTGCGTTAGTGGCAGGTCTGTTTAAAGTTTTTGCTATCTTTTTGGTTAGGGTTTTTGTTTTTTTTCTATTGAGCCTTAAATATGTTTGTAGTGTGCTGGATACAAATTCCTCATTAGATATATGATTTGTAAATAGTTTTTGACTTCTCTTTTTATTTTCTTATTAATATCTTTCAAACAAGAAAACTGAATTTTAATGAAGTCTAGCTAACCGAAATTTTACTTTTTGAATTGTGCTTATAGTGGTAAATGTAAGAAATCTTTGCCCAAGCCAAAGTAGCAAAGATTTTCTCCCATTTAATACCAGGTTTTAACCCTGGGCTTACAATCCACTGGAAGTAGTGTTTATGGGTGCATCGCAGGATTCGGGCTGCACTTTTTTACACCTGCCTTCCATCATCCAGCACTGCTTTTTCCTTTTTCTCCATTGCATTTGGGGTGTTGGCGGTGGCATTCCTGGGCTCTCTCTTCTGTTCAGCTTGATCTGGGCACTTGTCCTGGACATCACACCACAGCTTTGTGATGAGTCTATAAGCCATTATTTTTTCAGTATTATTGTGTCTTTTCCATTTTCTTTCCCTTTTATATAAACTTTATAATCAATTTTAGCTTTCACCCCCTTTTCCTCCTCTGCCTTTTCCAACTTCCTGTGACTCCCCAAAGCTAACACAGGACCCACATAACAGCCATTGCTTCCTCCTTTCCAGAGTTAGAGGATTCTAGCTTGAGGGAACAGCGCACAGCTACCCATGCTGGGTCATCAGTGTTCCCTCCTTATAGTTCAGATTAATACTGATTCATCTATCAAAAAGCACAGTTTTGAGCTGCTTACATTTTTTGCTAATCAAACTTTAAAGATTTTTACTTGCCCAGAAGTAAAAACTTACTATGATTTGGCCTGATGGTCACTTGGTTCTTTTTATATCTGTCACACTCCTACCTAAACATCTGTCTGCTCATCTTCTGTCTAGGATGACTCAAGTGTCCATGGACAAATTCTTCTTTTTCCATTTGTTTAACACCTGTTCCTGAGCCCCCCTCTTCCCTTCCTTTATCTGAGTGACCACGTCCTTTTCCTTTAAAATGACATAATCAGTGACTATTGACTTCATTTCTTCCTGCCTAAGGGCAAGGCATCCTCTTTGGTGATCTCTGAACCCTCAGCACTTGAAGTGATTCTGTGACAAGCTCACCCCTGCTTCTTGGCTTGGCAGGGTGAGGATACTTATCTTAATGGGAACGTGGTTGAAGAGACTATATGCTGACGTACTGTGCTTTGACTTATTGTTAGATGTAATATTTATTTTAAATTTAAATTGAGTAAGAAGGAGACATTTATAGTAATCCATAGGTGTTAGAAATTTAAAAAGTGAAATCAATTTAATATTATTTATGGATGCGCTGCATTAGTTTAGCAACCTTTAGTATAGTCATCAATCCACTTTGGCTCCCTTGCACCCAGTATAAGGTCCATGCCAGGGAAAGCAGCTGTAGCCTTCTGTTCACAAGACAGCACGCCTACTGGAAGCATCCAGAGGCAGAAGTCAAGAATCATCTGTGACTGCCTGTCTGAGAATTTTAGAGACAATGCTGAATCAATTTGCCCCACTGAAGCAGACCCTTGCTGTCTGCAGATAGTCCCTGTCCTGTGGGCCTTGTAGAAGCTCTGTGTGGCTGGGCTTTTCTAATCAGCCATCGGAATCCACACAGAGAGTGAGGAGTTGTGAAGGTTAATGTGGTTTCTTGCTCAACCCCTGGCCTGGTGTCTTGGGACTCAGACTATCCCACAGCCTGGTATGTGGAATGTGGCAGCCTGGAAGGGGAACAGAGAGACCTTGGATGTTGTGCTCTTTGGGTCTGTAGACCTGTCTATACACCGCTCCCAACATGGCTGGCCTGCATGGTGTCAGGAATCCCCACCTCTAATCATGGCAACTTTAAAATGCAAACTCAGTAGTTGGTAGATAGGATTACAATCTACCCACCCCAATCCATTCACATGTATTCATTGAGACCTTCAATAGAAATCTATCATATACAGTGTTTCTTGAGATGCTCTTTCATTCAACAAAATAGTTATTGACCATTCATGTGTTATGTTTTGGGTGGCATAAACGTGGGAACCCTAAATGACTGTCACCTAGAGTGTGAAACATGCACACACAGGGTGCACATGTGTATCAAAAGATGGATCATTTGCACAGAGATGCTAAGTGCTTTGGTGCCACAAGGATAGTGATGATGTTGACCATGAAATGAATCTGAAGGATTCCCAGAAGAGGAAGCAACTGAGCTTAGGGTGGTGTCAAGAAGAAGAAGATACGAGAAAGGCCTGTCCAGCAAAGGTAAACAGAATGTCATTTCCCTGCGCTATGATGGGACATCCAGCACAGTGTGGTTCAGAGTGTGAAAAAGAGTAGAGGAGTCTGGGGCAGGTACAAAAGGCTGGTGGGCCAGGCTGAAGATGTTGGGTTTTATCCTGCAGAAGATGAGGACCAAACAGTGCATCACATCTCCTGCAAGGGGGACATTTCCTATGTCCATCAGGTAATGAATTCTTGCCAATGGAATCAAGTCAAAGTCATTTGTCATTTCAGGCCAACCCCATTAAGAGAAGGTTATTCATGTCTTCTGGAAGCTATTCATTCTAGAAGACATAGCTATAATTTGTCTTGCTTATAATTGTGACATGAGAGTGACATAAACCTTGGGTATCTTCAACCTCTGAGATTCAAGGTTTAGTATTTTACTGTCACAGAGCCTAATCTATCCTCAAAACAGCTTAGAATACCATTCTCTTTGTCTTTTCTTTCTTTTTTATTTTATATTATTTGTCTTGTTTTTAGGCGATTCCTATCTTTAACTTCTCTCACTCTTCATTTTTATATCTGGTTTAAAAAAGAATGTTATTTTACCATCAAATTCACATTGTAAACTGTAAAGTGCAGAGATGGGTAAGAGATCCACTATTTTTAGGTAGTCTTTAACATTACCTAAGTGAGAAGACAAGAACCCTGATTATTCCTTATAATTTTTTCATGAGCTTGAGTGATTTTGCTATCCTGTGGCCTGGAAAATCTTTTTACCACAGTAGACTTGTTCTCTCTTTCTCTGAATAAGGGATATGTTCTCATCTCTGCAAACAGCCCTCCATGTAGTTTGACTGGATTAAATTTAGACATAATATTAGGATCATACAGTTAAAAAAAAGGAATCTTCTCTAAATAATTCTATTGTATTCTACAGTTTTGCTCATCTAATTAAAAACAAAACAAACAAACAACTCAAGTTACCAGTATCACCAGAGCTTGGTTCCAATGAATGGTAGTGACTCCTCACGTCCCAGTAAGCCATCTTGAGAAAAAAATAAAAGGATTGCTTCTTAGGAATAACAGAACTAAAATTAAATACCACCTAGTCCACTTGCTCTTCTGAAAATCTTTAAAAACATTTTGTTCCCTAATTTTTGCAACAGCTCTCTGAAGGACTGTCAACCACAGACTTCACTTGTCCAAAGGGCACATTGTCCCAAGGTACAGGGAGAAGGGAACAGACCAAAGTCACATATTAGTCATGGTCTTCTCCAACAAGTGAGTGGGTCCACCCAGCGGGCTGTCTCTAGAGCCTGTGCACTAAGCTACAGAGCCTCAGAGAAATGATGGAGAAAATTTGAGAACCTGACTTTATCTGGTGATGACTAAGTTACTTATTACTGCAATTAAATGGACTGAGAGGCTCAGAGAGAAGCTGTTTAGGTAAAGAAAAGTAAAGTGGCATTGCTTATCCACTTGAGAGCATAGCTTGAGATGTTATATAAATAGGATGTTATCTAGGATGACAGGGTGACAGCTGTACCCCACTGCCCTTAATGTGCAACTGTGATTGTATCAATGCAGACAGAGAGAAATAGGCTAGAACTGGTTTTTCAAAAACGTCATGGAGACTATTATACCTAACTTTCCACTTCAAGAGGATGTGTCTTTGAGCAGGGAGCCTTAGATAAGGAGTGTGGAAGAACACAGTGTAGTAATTTCCAAAGACAGATCAAGGAGGCTGAGGAGATGGCAGCATGAGAGGGAATAAGAACACGGAGTGAAGAGAGATGTGGGGAAATGTGGGCAAGGATGGGAAAGTACTGTATATCCCCTTCTCTCTCCAAAGAGAGGGAGGGAGAGCGCTGATAAATTAAGGGGCCACAGACTAGAAGTATGCCGAGGTCCACTTACTGTGTAGGGACCAGAGAATGGCAGCCTCTAGATTTCCCCAGCTGTCATGAAGTGAGAGTCACACAGTTAAGACGGCTATGTGGGGACAGAGAGTATCAGAGACAGCACCATATTATTTTCTGCAGCCCATTTGAGGGGGCTATCAATCTTTCCATTTCCAGTAACATTTAGCCAGCTTGGAGAGAGGGAGAAAGGGAGAATCAAGGACCATGTAGCTGAAGGAACTGTGACAAAGGGTCACTGCTTCCCCAGAAAGTGGTGTGGGGCTGAACTGGGCCACATGAGGATCCAGACAGGAGTCCAAAATAAGGGTGACCACTTTGGAGAGGCACACAGAACTTTGATTTCAACTGATGCCCACAGGCCCGGATTCCTCACTTGCCACCCCTGCCATCCCTATCACTACACAGCCTGTGGGAGGATCCTGGAGTTAGGGGCCACCCCTGAGTCAACCAATGTGGAAATTCTACCTAGGCTGAAAAACTTAGCAATGACTGAGCTTACCCTGAACTAAGGTCATGTTTCTTGGCCTCTTATGCATTAGTAATAAGAGACATTCAGTAGGAAGTGTTCCTTTTCCTCCTACTAATAAACAGCTTAGAAACTGAGTGTTGTCCTTGTCAAGCAAATCAGCAGTATTTGTGCCTTTTTCAGACACTTGGGGCAAGATGCACATGGGTTAGAGGACTGGTCAGTGCAGGGCAGAGGCAAGCAGGAAGCAATTGGTCCTTCAGCAAAACTTGTAGGGATTTCCTTAGGAACACTCAACAGTATTCAGCTGTAGATCCACAAACGAACACGTTAAGTGAAACAGATTGTAACAGAATAAAGTGCATGATATAAATGAGAGGAGGATGCCTTGCTACAAGTTGCAGGATATCAGGAGCTGCGGGCTCCTGGATCCCAGCAAAGGCACCACTGCCATCATCCTGGTGAAGCAGGCTAGTAACAAGGAAAGAAAAAAAAATGTCATGGGACTTGACCCTCTTTGGAAAAAGGTTCTGTGCTGAACTCCTCCTTGTCCCCACCCAGTACCATACTCAGACATCCTCTCTAATGGTCATTTTATGGTCAGAATTACAGTTGTAAATTCCCCGCAAAGACAAGGGGGTCTCTTTGGTCAATTCAGACTAGAAAATGGTGCATGTGTGGTTAAAAGGGAATCCGTTCTCAATATGATCTCCCCAGTAAAGCCCTCTACTTAAGACTTTATGAGCTGGGTGCCAGTGGCTCAAGCCTGTAATCCTAGCTACGTGGGAGGCTGAGATCAGGAGGATCATGGTTCTAGGCCATCCTTGGCAAATAGTTTGCAAGTCCTCATCTCCAAAGTAACCAAAGCAAATGGCTTAATTGGTAGAACCCCTGCTTTGCAAGTGCAAAGCCCTGAGTTCAAAACCCCAGTCCCACCAAAAAAATAAATAAAGACCTTATGGATATTAGTCACATCTCATAAGTACAATTAAAAACCTTGGAATCAGCAAATGTACAGGTGTATAATGCTCTGTGCTATATAACAAGACCTTGTCAATCAAACCTGTCAATCACCCTAGCCCCTCCTGTAAAAACCACTCAGATTTTTTCCACCATTGTCCTTACAACTTAAAAAGTGTTAAACAAAGATTGGGGCTTCTGTGCCATCTGGCCAGAGCCTACCTCTCTGTCTTGTGATGTTTCATCTTGCTTATGTTACTTTTCCCTTTCAATAAAACTTAGCGACTGCTTTGCAATCTGTGTATATGTCCAATGCCTTGTGTCTGAGATACAAGCACCTGAGATCTCAAACAGGGTCTTCTGAGGTCACCCACTTGTAAAACCAGGTTCTGAGAAAGGAAGGGAGGCCAGAAAACCTTAAAGAGCTGTGATATAAAAAACAGGGCTCAGCAAAGCAGGCAAGTGGGCCAAGAAGAGTTGAAATGACAGTCACAGAAGGTCACAATGCAGAAACATGGCAGGTAAGGTCAAACAAGGTCTTAGAAGTGAGTTGTCCACCTGATTGTAATGGGGCCAAACACAACATAATTTAGCTTCTTAAAATTAATTCTTGTTCAAGCACAGTGTATGATAATTGGGACATGGTGGAGCTGAAATTTATTTTCGTGATATTAGTGGCAGAAGTGCGTGTGAGGAAAATTACCAGTAAGGGAACAAACTGTGTCCAATCACCCCCAAGCATTTAGAAGCAGCCATTTACATATAAACAATATTAGACTGATTGTGCTTCATTTGTAACACCCTCTGAAGCAGGTTCAATGAAACTCACAGTTAGGTACTGAAAAAGGGTGACGACTTTGGAGAGGCAGACAGAACTTTGGTTTTGATTCTCCCCTCACCTAAGATAAGACAGGGTTTCATTTGCATTATTTTATAATTTGCTAATTCAGATAGATTTCCCTCCCCTTTTCTTGAATTAAGTTTGTCATCGCAAAGAATGAGAGATTCAGGAACCATTGCTTGGAAACTCACCTGCAAAATCAAAGAGTAAAGTTTTGACTTTGTCTTCCATTTGGAAAGCCTTATATGCCTCTGTTCTTGAAAACTTCTTGAGGCCCATATAATTCCTTAATGCTGGGGCCTAGGAATAGAGGAGGTGAACTGGACAGGGCGTGAAAGTAGAAGTGATTGAAACAGGTAAAGAAAATCAAGGCCTCAGCAGAGAGCTGTGAACCCATAACCAGTGGGCCCAGTCACACATAGCCCTCAGTAGAGGACATGGCAGGTGAACTCACCCTGACCTCCTTTCTGATTTCCTGGGAGCCAACACTAGGACACTGGAGTAGGGCAGAGCACTGAGAGCATGAGCTAGAACTTGGGGGTGGAGATGGGTGGAAGGAATAGGCTCTAAGTCTATGCAGGGAGACTCAGGAAGATATGGACAGGGATATCTCATATTCTGTCAACAGAACCTAGAGGTAAGAGGAGAAGAACTGGAGGGCTAGGTAGTAAACTAAGTTAGAAACAAGTTAGACTGAGCAAGACAGCTGAGGCTGAGTACTGCTGGAACCTGATGGGGGTGGATTGCCCAGGACTAATCCAGGCCCCAGAAGGCTCCAGTACCATGACCAATTCAGTGCTCCACCCACTGGGATCTACAGCTTACCTGGAGTGGCTTTGAAATGGGGTAGGGGAGAGCTTGAACATGGTTGCAGATGGACTTCAGTGAGTACGGCTGGTTGAAACCAGGCCAGGGGCTGGTGGGACGAACTATGGCTAAGGAGACCCCTGCTTCTGCCAAAGAGCAAGCAAGCTTTCTGTTGTCCATTCTGACAAGAGGTTAGCAATTGATGGAAAAAGAACACCACCTTTTGTTTATGCAGTAAGTGTCTATGGAGTGTGCCTTGTTCCTGGAGAACAGGAAACTAAAATAAAATGTTCCTTTCACTCCAGCTCTGTGGCATGATATACGTGGAAGCAGCTGTTTAAGACAAGAATTGCCTTAAGTAGCCAGGAAAGAAGTACCCTTATGACTTACTGAAGCTGAGAAGGGATGGTAAGTGGGGGCTTCCTGGAGGAAGCAAACCCCTGCTGAGCCTTCAAGAAGGGTAGAATTTAGAATTTTGCTAAACACAGGACCAGCTAAGTAGAAGGCATGGGTAGGAGCCCAGGCAAAAACTTGAGACCCTGAAAACTAACAAAAGCAAAAGGGCTGGAGGTGTGGCTCAAGTGATAGAGTGCTTGCTTAGCAAGCATGAGGCCCTAAGTTCAAACCCTAGGGCAGTCAAAATAAAATAAAATAGATGGAGATGGAAGGCATGCCTGATGAGGTCTGAGAATTAAATAACATACTTCACAGATGTCACAGCCAGGCTTGACAGCCAAGAAAGACAGCAGCAAGTGCGATGTACAGCTACATGGTTGCTATCACGTCTGCTCCTTTTACTGCTGCCACCATCTCTATTTTATTTTCCTTTTATGCTTTTTTTGTAAAGGTAGTGGAAATTAAAGGGACACAGCTGGGAAATTGTAAAGGGGGCGCAGTTTTGACACTTCTTCTTGGAAGTACCTGAGATAAAAGGAATCACAACCACCACGGGTTCTCATCAGAGCTGCTCCTCTATCAACATTGCATCGAAACTGCTTTTGCTCAAAGGAGTGGATGGGAACAAGTTATAGTCAGAAACTTAGGCAGAGTTCCCCAAGCACTGCCATGACTCTCTGGGTAGTAGAAAATCACTGTTTTAGTCAATGAGTGGATCTCTCAAAAAAGAAACAAGAACACTCGAAGCTCCTGGCTAGAATAATTCCTCTCTCTGCTTTTCTTTGTCCAGTGATCTAGCTGTTCTGCCCCAAACATCTCCACAGAAATGAAACACAGATGGTGTGATGCTTTTTTTGTGCCTAGAGACAATATTACTTGGACAGAGGATACAAACATTAATGGAGGGTGACCAGGGATCTGTTTGTTGTGCATATAAAACATCCCCTCAGGTGGCATTGAAAACTAGCATATGAGCTTTCAGTCAAGAGTGATTATTGCCTGAGTCGCAGAACAATTGCCTTCTTGCTGACTGTTATACCTTCTGCAAGGGGCCATCTCTCTTCGTTCTGTTGGCTGTCATGTTCCTAAAACATCAAAGGCTGCAGAGGCTGTATCACTCAGCAGAATCGGTGTTTTCTGGGTACACAAAACCTGCGAGGTAGAATTTCTGGGCACGCAGGCTGATTTCATAAAAGGGATTTTTTTTAGTCAACACTGAGTTTCAACAAACTCTGGTTTCATTTCCTATGCTGGGTCTCAGAACTGAGCAGCTGGGCTGGGTGTGTGCACACCTTAAGAGGTGAGTCTGAGGAAATGGGTTATCTGGAGCTAGCAAAAGTGATTCACAAAGGTTGGGCTTGCTGCAAGGTCTCTGCCCCACAGCACAGTGTGAGGCTGACTTTCAGGATAGCTTCCTGATGAAAGTTTTATTCAGTGTGTGCAAATAAGGGAACTTCAAGTGTACAGTAATTTGAGCTCCTTGGGTAAAAGCAAAATCATTTCAAGAACACCCAGAAGATTCAAAACAAAAAAGTGACAATTTAAATTTTGCTTGACATATTTTCCTTTGGGTGTAAAGGACCAGTTTGACACCCATGATTTGGTGCAATAGCTTGATGTATTATAGAACAGGCAGCATGTGAAATAACCTGACATCTGGAAGCAGGAAGCTCATGCTTTCTAGATATCTGATTTGTTTCCTGTCCACAGATCTTTTTGCAAAATAGGAAACACCATTAGCTTAATGACAATCTTTTTCTTAATGGTACTGTGAAGGTGAAACTCACCAAACTCTGACTCTTTTCATTCGTTCTGGGTGCCAACTTGTGAATGGGCACCACCAACTACAAAGAGTTGATTTCTCAAGAAGACTCAATGAGAAGATACAACTTACACAGTGTGATGCTTCCTGCCCTGTTTAGTGTCCTGTTTGTCATTGCCCCTAGGGACCACACCGCTGATGCTCCTAGCAAAAAACTCATGGTTCTGACAGTGAGCCAACATTTACAAGCAATGTCTATTTTTAGTAAATTTTCTATTTCTATTAGACACAGATATTGCAAGCACTGCTATAGGATTAAAAGAGCTTTTACCTAGTGAAAAAAGAAAAAGAAAAAACAACCCATCTCATCTACTTATAAACGTTACTTAGGAGTCACAAGTTAGAGCAGCAGCAGAAAATAGACACATCTGTATACATGGGAAGCTACAGTATCAGTCTTTACACACTGTGAAAAAAATCTTGTTTTAAGCTCATCCATCAGGTTGGGGTTTTCCCCTCCCCTGTTTTTAGTAAAGAAAATAAATGACAGCCATTCACAATACTGGCTATGATACTTGCACCGTCCTCTGAGTGCCAGCTGTTCTGTCAATTAAAGTGGTATTTCCAGCAGAATCTAGGACCCTTACCTTAAAGGAGGAGTAGAAGGAGCCCCATTCCTCCCCCTCCACCACTTCAGTGAAGGTCACTGTCTCAGTGCAAACCATCTGGGATGAATCCGGCGTCAGCAATAGAGCAGTTGGAGTGGAAGGGGAGCTGCCCTCTGTGAGGTTGGTTGACATGGCTCAGGAGGGGTCGAGCCTAGTTGTCCCTGCACTTGCAGCTGGGGAGAGTCCAGCTGGTCTCCTGAGAGCTGGACAGCAGCTGCTACTCACTCGCACCTCCTCTGCCTCCCAAGGCTTCTGGCTGGAGCTCAGCTGAGCAGAGGCACAGAGCCCTCCCTGAGCCCACCTCACTGAAGAGCTCTGCCTGACAACAGGAAGATCCACGTGCTGCTCTCTCCTCCACAGTTACGATGCAGTAGCCAGCACAGCACTGTCACCCCACAGTCCTGTCTGGAGCTGGGACTTCACCCCAACTGAGGCCTGGGGTCCCCACAGTCATCCACTCACTTGACTCCCTGGTTGGGCCTCCCTGCTTACTTGTGTCTTTTCTGACTTATGCAACGGACCCCACATTTGTTCCAGGAATCTGCACTATTCAGCAACCCCATTAATTCAGGTCATGTTTGCATTTCTGAAATCAATCATAATTGTGCATTTGTTTCGGAGGAGGTTGCTTTTTAACTTAGTATTCTCTCCCAGGTGTTCACCTGATAGACTGTACATTATTTCAGTAGTGCAGCAAAGAGAACATTTTATTTCACACCTGTGGCTCTACCTAGGTTTTTACAGAGCAGTCCTTGGGAAAGTCAGGGGTCTGTGTGTGTCAATAAGCCATGATGCCTCCTGTGGTGACTTGGGTGTCTGGTGAAAACTAATTTCCTTTTCTATCTTCAACTTGGGTTCCTGTCTAGGACCAGCTCTCAGAGTGAAGGCAGAAAGGAGGTAATGACAGTGTTCTTGTCACTAAAGACAACAGTAAGCAAGAAAAATAATATCTGTTCCCACTTCACAAACAAACTCACGATTCATCTGATTTCTAAAACAACCTATGAGGTAGGCGGGGAAGGTACCGTGATGTTTCCCTTCTATACAAGAGACTGACTCCAGAGGAGCAAACACTGGCCCAGCCTCCTAGGGTTGCTGATGGCAAATTGCTGATAACTCACCTCTCCTGAAGCTGCTAGCCAGTGGTATTTTACTGCAACATAGACTGGTTTACATTGAGTTCGAATGGCACCAGGTATGAAGTTCACACAAATAACGTAGCATGCCCAGTATAAAACAATAGAAGCTAAGCTGCTTGTACAGCAATCCAACATAGCACCTGATCACTTCTATTGGAAGCATTGTGTGAGCCAATAGGCCAGTCACTTGTTATGGCTCCCAGTACAGGAGATAGCAAGTTAGTGATTGTTGTAAAAGCCTGTGACCCATGAGATTTCCCGGGGAAGCTTTAGTGTAATCCATCCAGGCCATAAGAGACCAGTGCACTAGAGATGGGAAGACAAGTCCATAATGCAGGGGCAGGTGATAGGAGGGATCTCAGTAATCTGGGTTCTTAGGGGAGGTACCAAAACAAAACAATAGGCCTGGTGAGGTGGCTCATGCCTATAATCCCAGCAATTTGGCAGATGGAGATTGAGGGGATTATGGTTTGAGGCCAGCCATGGGCAAAAAGTTAGCAAGACCCCATCTCAGAAAATAAGCCAGGCATGGTGGCACATAGCTGTCATCCCAGTTACATAAGCATAGGTAGGAGTATCACTGTCTGAGGCCAGCCCTGCACAAAAAATCAAGACCTTAACTGAAAATTATCTAAAGTAAAAAAAGGACTGGGGACATGGTTCAAATGGTACAGTGCCTGCCTAACAAGTGTAAGACCCTGAGTTCAAACCTCAGTACAAACACAAACCCACACATAGATAAAATCAAAAACCAAAAACAATGGCAGAATAACCCAATAACAAAATAATTCTAACCAGCAAAAACAAAACAAAAAAACGCAGAAAGATGCTAAGAGGCTTAACCAAATTGAAAATTAAGGAAAAGCAATTCAAAACAACAAGAAGTATAACCTATTAGCATAGTGAAAACTAGGGTGTGACAACCCCTGGGTGTGGACAAGGCAAGAGGAATGGGTTCCAGTTTTCATTCCAGATGTGGGTGAGTTAGCATGACAACTTTGAAGAGCCATTCAGCAGTGCATAGTATAGTTGGCACACCCACCACTGGAACGTGCCATTCCATTTCTGGACACTGGTAATTTTCCATCTCTATTTGGCTACTTACTTGTGTCCAATTTGGGGAAATTCATCACACTGTACCCTTAAAATGTATGTACTTTTCTGTAGGAATGCTTTACCTACAAGTATTTGCAAGCCAGAATTTGTGAGAAACTTTTGGAAGAGACTGGTTAAGCCATAGCATGGTGAGGCGGGGAGGGGGGGTGGTTGGTGGGAAGACACAGAAAATGGCAGACGTCATGGACAGCAGGTAAGTGGAGAAAGAACTTTCTGGTTGCATCCTTTTCTCTCCACTCATGACCCATGTAGATAACCACTTGTTTGGTGGCTTCCTAAGAGAAACATTCATGTATGTGTACATAGAGACACACAAAAAAGTTGTATTTGCAAATTGTTTTCAAACATATTTGAATCAACCTCCACATTCATGGTGACAAAATAAATGAGACATTTGAAAGTAGACAATAAGCTGGGCACATGTGGCTTACACTTGTAATTCTAGCTACTTGAGGGGCTGAGATTGGGAGGATAGCACTATAGGTCAGCTGGAGCAAAAAGATTGAGAAACCCTGTTTCAGTGGAAAAAAGCTGGGTGTGGTGGCATGCACCTTACATCCTAGTGACAGCAGGAAGTGTAAAATAGAAGGACCACAGTCCAGGCCAACCTGCAAAAACAAGACACTATCTCCAAAAATAACCAGAGCAAAAAGGGTTGGAGGAGAGGCTCAAGTGGTAGAGTACCTGCCTAACAAATGTAAAGCCCTGAGTTCAAACCCCAGTACTGCCAAAAAAAAAAAAAGAAAGAAAAGAAAAAGGAGAAAATACTGATCAATTAGGTGATCAAATAAGCATGTAGTCATGCAATGTAATATGCTATATAGTAATGAGAATGGATGACATGTAGCCAAAAATAAAAAAACATTGTAGATGAAACACATAGTATGAAGCAAAGTAATAAATAACAGTTGTTTTCATTTATATAAAGTACAACTATTTGTGCATACATACATTGGGATACCATGCAGTAGTTAAAAGGAATCGTTGCAGACAAGGTTTCAAACTAACATGGCATTGTGGTTACTTTTATGTGACAATTTGGCTGGGCCATAGGGTCTCCAGAGAGTTGGTTAGGCATTATTCTGGGTATGTCTGTAAGGTGCTATTGGATGAGATTCACATTTGAGTTGGTAGAGTGAGGAAAGCAGGTATCCTCCTTTGAAGGACCCAAGAGAACAAACAGCTGATCTACTGTGAAGAAGAGACAATGCCTCCTGCAGGACAGCCTTGAGCTGGGACATTGGCCTTTTTTTGGCCTTTGATATGAAACATGGCTCTAAATCTGTTGACTCAAACATGGGTCTTGCTGGAGTCTATTTATTGTTTCTCTGGAGAACCCTGACTAATGCACTTGGCTTTTAGCTCCTCACCTGAACTCTCTCTAGAGATTCCACAAAAATCAGAGAGATAGTAATGAAATACTAAAACAGAGACAGCTGCTGGAATGGCTTAAATGACAAGATAGGATGTGCTCTGAGGAGGGGATGGGCTGCTGCATACCTTATATACTGCTGGTGGGAATGCATCGTCACTACAGAAATCAGTATGGAGATTCCTCAAAAAATAAAAAGTAAAACTTGCCATATGATCCAGCTATACTACTCCTGGGCGTATACCCCAAAGAATCCAAGTCAGCATACTATAGACATACCCTTGTTTATCATTCATAAGAGCCAAGTTATAGAATCAGCCTAGATGCCCGATAATGGATAAAGAAAATGCAGTCAATATACACAATGGAGTTTTATTCAGCCATAAAGAATAAAATTATAGAGTTTGCAGGAAAATGGAAGGAACTGGAGATTATCATGTAAGTACAATAAGCCAAATTCCCCATATGTAGAATTTGGGGGTGCAGAGGACATGAAAGTGAAGGTGGAAGACTATTAGGCATGGAGAGGGGATAAGACGATCATAAGTACATCATATGCATTATGGAAATGTAATGAAACTCATCACTTTTTAATATATGCCAATAAAAAAGCTATTGTACACTATGCAGAGACATAAATTGGTACAAGAACTTTGGGAAAAGGCTTGGCAGTATTATCTGAAGCTGAACATATGAACACTCTATGACCCAATAGTTTCACTGCTAGGAAAATATCCAGCACAGATGAGTAATATGTCAACCAAAAAATGGACTAATGAGTACAGCAGCTCTCTTTGTGATTGTCCCTAACTAGAAACTACCTAAGTTCCCATCCCCAGTGAAGTGGAAAATAAATTGTGGAGTAATCAAATAATGGGAAACAGATGTTAATGAGAATGGATGGTGCTGGGATGGTGGTACTCTGCTTCTTGGTTACGGTGAAAGCTGCATGAAGGTGGTCTGCTTGTGAAAACGCTCCACATGCTTATTGTTTCTGTGCTTAGGACACAGAGAATCCTGGAGGATGTCAGAGGCTTGGGTCACTTGGTAATGAGGGTCTATGTGGGAGGGGGAAAGGTACCCCAGAGTGGGAGACAGGCTGAGAGAGAGAGCTTCTTGGCTGAGCTCTTTTTCTCTGCACACATCATCCAGGCATGTCATTGCTTGGCCTGTGGTTACAGTAGAGCAGAAAAATAGCAGCAGCAACTCTGGCACCTGGCCTGGGTGGCAGGTGGGGATACAGTGAGAGAGGTGTGAATTCAGCATGTAGGTGGGTGGGCTGACTCTGAACATCTCTCCTTGCCTCTCTATATTAGGTTGCAATCGGGGGTTTGCCAGGATCAGTCTCACCAGAAGCTCAACATGAGTTTCCTCAAGTTGGTGGCAGAATTCATTTTCTCATGGCTGCAGAATCTGCAGCAGCTTGTGTTCTCACAGTCACACAGGGGTAAGAAGCTGTAGCATGATGTATATGTCTCTTATGTAAGCTCCTACATGTAATTGCACACATCCTATTACCTTTGCCTTGTCTTATTGGCTAGAAGGAACTTGAAGGTATACCTTGCTGCCATCCAAAACAGCCTTACCTGCTTACTTGGATCCCATCCCACTTCACAATGCAGCGAGTAGGAAGAGGTATATGAGGGGCAAGACTGGGACTGGAGACTTCCCAGGCTGTGTCAGCTTTGACTGTAGCCATGGGCACAACATACAACTGGCTTTTGCCCCAAATCCAGGTGGATCCAGAATGCCTTCTCCACCATTGTCTTCCCTTTCTGCTTGGCTCTCTCTCTCATCTGCATGCCTGTGGAGTTTTCTAAAGCATTGTGCCTCATTCAGGGAACTCCTTGTTTATGGCAACTGTCTTGAAATCCAAGGAACATTCCACTTAGCCTGCTTCCTTCTGCTTTCTCAGCTAAAGTGAGAGAGTTTGGCTCACTTTAGCTTTGGGGGAGATATTGGGCATCACATCCCTGCCTGTGGCATAACCTCTGTGTTATAACCTGGTAACACTGACTGTTGCTTTCTAAAATTGTCATCCTACTAAGAAGCTTTTTTCACAGGTGTGGAAGTTGAAGCATCAGACACATTAATTATTGGTTCACTGGGGATCTGCTTAGAGCAGAGAGAGAAAAAAAACCCAATTCCCAGGTGAGGAAACCAAGGCACAGGGAGTTTGAGTAGCTTTCTTAACTTCACATAAGTTCTGGATTGTTTTGATTGACTCAGAACTTTGCTTCTAAGGTCAGTGCTGTGCACTAATACACAATATAAATAACAATGTAGACAACACTGTTACCCTGCTACCAAACAAGAACTTAATTTCATCACTGGCTAAAAATACTGAAGAGGAAACTGGACTTCAAAGCCACATCACAGCATTCAGGCAGAAAAATCATGAAACTTAGTGTTTCCACCGATTTAATGCATTTGTCCTTTCATCTATATTCTCAGCAGTATGAAAGAACATCCTGTTCCTTCAAAGAAAATAAGCCACTGAAATATAGTTTTCTTCATACAGATTTCTTATGGTAAAAGAACCCCGTGTCCACTCAGGCTTTCATGATGATGGCATTTCCCACATCAGCATCTGCTAGCATTCTGCTCTGGATTCGGGGCCCATCTGGGATATTACCCAGACCTGCTATCCTCTGCACACCTCATTCTTGATTTCTTTGCATCAGTATATGCAAGAGGTATAAGTTACTGTGTGGCAGAGTGGACTGGATTATGAGGCAGCAGAGGTCACGGGACTCTTCTAAGACATGTGCCATAACTCAGGCACATGATTGCAACTTTTCCAGGCAATACTAGAAACAAGTCTTATAGCAAAAGAAAGGAAGTCACAGGACTGCCGATACTTAACAGGGAAAGATTGCACAAAGGTGTGAATACCAGGTGTCAGGTATCCTGCAGTCCCTAGCACCTGTAGGTGTTTATAACTAAGGGAGGCAGCTTTTGAATAAAACAAAGTTACACTGGAGCCAAATGTTTCAGGAATACATACTGGAAATCCTGAGTTTATTTATAAAAATAAATAGCTGGGAAAAGAACTAAAGAAACATTTTGAATGGCAGAAAAAATAATTAATACGCTAAAAGTCAGGTGAAAAGCTCTCAGAAGACATTAAAGGTTATGCAATCGTAAGAAGAATGAGAGAAGAACGGTTAAGGAATATGCACAGTAGAAAATGTGTGAGCATCCATATAATGAGTCCCAGTGGGAAAGTTAAAAATAATTGGAAGGGATTGAAAATGAAATTTATGAAAGAATTTCACTTTACAATTCATAGGAAGTCATTAAATTTAGGAATTTAAAATTCTTAGGCATATATTTAACCAAAAAGATGAAATGCCTCAGTGAACCATTACTGAGAGGAATGAAGGAAAGAACGAAGGCATGAGAAAATAGAGGTGTACCAGTTTAGGGACTGGGAGACTCAAGATTGTTAGATGTCAACTCTTGTCAAATTGATCTACAGATTCAATGAAATCCCATTCATAATCAAACAAAGATTTTCAGTAGAAATTGACAAGATGATATCAACATTTATATAGAAATGCCACAAATCTAACTATCTCAGCTCTCTTGAAAATTAAGAATGTGGTTAGAAAGCTTCAAGTTTGCTGGGCTCAGTCCATGTGGCTGTGCTCACAGGTTGTGTGGGATCCCAGGCCAGCACTGAAGCAGAGCTGTAGGGGTCACACATGGCCTCAGTCCCACTCCCACCTCAGTGTATACAGGAGGTGGCACCCGGATTGAAATATTATCCTCCAATTTCAAGACCCAATGTTTGCTTTCTTGTGTTTGGGACTTTCTTGGGGGCCCAAAACCTCTTGTATTTTTTTTAAAAATCATTTTACATTAAATTTTTTATTAGGATACATTCATTGTATGGGAGGATTTATTGTGACAATTCCAGAGAGGCTTATATCGTACATTGCCCCATCTACCCCCTCCCTGCCCCACTTAAAGGAATTGAAAGAGGTTTCTTCATTCTAGTTCATATAAGTATATGAAGTCCATCAACCATGTTCCCTCACCTTAATCTCCTTCATTCACCCTTCCCCTCCCACAAGTAACCACCCCCCCACACACACTGTACCTATTTTAGTCCTGTCTTTTGCAGTTAATATTTAAGTCAATGTTCAAAGGGACTTCTCATCGTATCTCTGCTGTGAGTATACTTTACTTTGATCTTTTCTACACCTTCCATTGTTCTCTCCTTACCCCTTTACCTCCCACCCCATTTTTCAATAGCTTTCAGTACACATCCTTATATCCTCTACCTTCACAGATGTTATATTTTACAAAATTATTGAGGCTCTATCATTCTCTTTTCCTTTCCTTCCTTCCCCAAGTTCTATAGAGTAGTTCTGCTATTACAAACATGTTCTACCTATGAGTGTGTATGAGCATGCTTGCTTTTGTGTATATGTTTATCTTTTGGAGCTATCTTTCACATAGGAGAGAAAACATGCAGCCTTTGTCTTTCTGAGTCTGGCTTAATTCATTTAACATGATGCCCTCCAGTTGCAACCATTTACCTTCAAACCACAAGTTGTCATTATTCCTTATGGCTGAGTAAAACTCCATTGTGTATATATACCACAATTTGTTGATCCATTCATCAGTTGTAGAGCATCTGGGCTGTTTCCCTAGCTTGGCTATTGTGAATAGTGTTGGGATGACCATCAGTGTACAAGTGTCCCTATTGGATCCTGACTTACGTTCCTTTGCTATTACCCCTTCTTTCTGGCAGTCTCTCCCTTCTTGATAGAAGCCGTGTCTCATCATTGCATTTTAGAAGTAGATAACTTGTTTGGGTTTCAGAGCTGAACTTAGGAGTGCAGGAGCAAGTTAAGACTTTTGGAATCTTAGGATAGAATGAATACGAAGGATATGATTTCTTGGAATCAGGAGCAGAATGTTGTATTTTGAGTATCCCCAGAATTCACCTGTTGTCTGCAGTGAAGCAGCATCAGGAGGTAGGGCCGTGGGAACTCTATCTTCACAAGTAGATTAATGCCATCTTGTGGGATTGAATTTTCACTCTTGCAGGACTAATTAGTTATTAGGACAGCAGATTGTCATAAAACAAGTCCACCTCTCGTTCAGTTAACAATCTTTGCTCTGAATAGGCCACAATGCTGGGGGAACTGGCTCAAGGCAGGACCTGACAGTGACCCTTATAGGGAATACATGCTGGTTGGAGAGCTCAGGTCTCTGCCAACTGTCTCACAAGAGGCATCCCAACACCCTCCATCTAGCCATATGCCCCAACAGAGACCTTAGTCAATAAAGACCGCAGTATAAAGTTGGTAGCTCATACCTGAAATCCTAGTAATTTGGGAAACTGAGATCAGGCGGATCACAGTTCGAGGACAGCCTGGGTAAAATGTTCATGAGACCCCATCTAAACCAATAGCTATGTACAGTGATTCATGCCTGTCATCCCAGCTATGCAAGAGGTTGAGATTGGGAGGATCCCAGTTCCAGGCTGGCTTGGGCAAAAAGCAAGACTGTCTCCAAAACAACCATAGCAAAAAGGGCTGGAGGCATGGCTCAAGTAATAATAGACCACGTGCCTAACAAGTGCAAAGCACTGAGTTCAAATCCCCGGTACCACACACACACACACACAAAAGACTGCAGTAAAGTGAACATCATATTTCTGGGTTACCTGTGGTTCCAGAAACCCTCTCAAAGCCCTGCTCATGAGACATATTCACTACTCATCTAGGCAGGGGTCCTAATTCTTATTTCACATTGAGATTATCTTCTCAGCTTGAAAAAACCCAGTGCTCTGGTGTTACCCCTAAATGTTCTGCAGAGACTGCTCTGCCATTCTGAGGCAAACCCAGGCATTGGGAGTGTTTAATGCTCCCCAAATGTTTCCAATGTGCTTGCTGGAAGAGAATCCCTGTCCTAGAAATTCTAGGTTCCTGGTCCTAGTCTGCATTTTGCTGCCTGTCCTGCAGCCTTCACCTTGGGGCTACTCTCCTAGTTATCCCTCCCTGCCAGTCATCAGCCCTGAGGGCTGCTTCTGGCACTCCAGGGACCCACAGCAAGCTGACCTCATTTGTGGGCTCTGCCTTTGCAAGACCCAGTTTTAGCTAAGTGGACACCCATGGTTTCAGAGCACCAGAGGAGAGAATTTTCCATTTATTTTGTCTTTGGGCCACAGGTTTTCTACTCTTTCTCAGTAACAGGAAGTCAATGTCAACCTCCTGTTCAGAGACTCTGAGATACCCCTTTTAGACCACATTTTCAGGACTATGTATTTTCTTATTTAAAAAATATGCAACGTGAACCTGAAAGAGGATGCTCAGCTCAGGATGGGGTTTACATCACAAAGCCCTACTAGACCCCTCAGATATTTTCTCCCCTTGGGGTGGCTCAGTAATTTATTCTACCATTCTGTCCTCAGGGAGGTAAGTCTTTCCATTTAATACCTGTACCTGAGAATGTAACTGACTCAGGACTGGACATCTCAGAAGACTTATCCAAGGACTGGAGCTACCAGAAGAGAGATAGTACAAACCATTATGAAACTGCTTCATGGCCTTCTGGAGCACACAGAGGAATGCGGCTTTAGAAAAGAGGCAGTGCACCAAGAGTTTCCCTGTTTTCTTTTTGGTCTACCTTTGTCTCAAGCACATGTCCAGGTCTCCTCTTCTTCATTTTCTCCACTTCCTGTGCCTTTAGTGTGGGAAAGACATCTCAGGGTGCCAAATCCTTCCTTCCTCATTGCCTTGGTCCCTCTCCAACCTATTGAAATGTGTGCAGTAGGCACACAACCTGCCCTGCCTGTGGATGGAGATATGCAAGCCTCATCTCAGATAAATGCCCACTGTGGTCAATGTCATGGGGGATGGAAGGAATGAATCAGGATGGCTCTGCTCCCACTGGCCTCCCATTGCTAGAAGGGGTCAAAGGTGAGGGGTTCCCCAGATCCCAGGGCATAGATAATGACCCTAATGGAAAATTAGTGGAGATGTGCTGGTCATCATTGATTATAGGCCATTACAAGATGTCATCGCAAAGATAGCTGGGAAGACCACAAGCCCTCTGCCACTGGCTCAAAAATGACTAAAGTGACTGCTTTCCTCCAAAGCAGTAGAAAACTAGGATCCACTCTGTAGGCTTGATGGTCATGACCTTCACCTATCAGCAATAGGATTTTATAAGTGCTGAGGGAAGAGAATACACAGATTCAGATTTAAAATATTATCTTGACATATTTTAATGGGTGTAAAGGAGAAAGATTTTGTTTGCTTGGTTTTTTTTTTTTTGTGGCCTTTCTGTATTCTTCATCCTCCACTCTCAGCCTCTTGCTTTTATTTTTTTTCTTGTCTTTATTTACAAATGACATTAAGGAAACTGGACATGCAGCCCCTTCCTTTTCTGAATAAAAGTAGCCTGTCTCAGGTTTCTGTTTCTATTCTTCATTTCCACTAGAAAAACCTTTGCTCTGCTAAAAATCAGCCTCTTCTCAGCCATGAGTGCTTGGAGTTACATGGGAGGAGCATGTATTTTTTAATTCTTGACCTTCCTAGGATGAAAATCTTTACCCCTGGGACACTTCAGCGTCAGCCAGCTCACCGATGGGGACATGTGGAGGAGACATGTTCCACGTCTCGTGGATTCCCTTATGTTTTCCGCTTCCCGCATTCATTAGAGGAGCCCTGGTTTAATATTGATGATCTTAAAAAATACATTGGTTTTCTATAATGCTAAAGGGGAAGAGTTCATAAACTTTGGAATAAAAATTCTTAGGAAAACATTCATATGTTTCTTCTGTGTGCATTTTTTTGGGGTGGTACTAAGGTTTGAACTCAGGGCTTTATGCTTGCTAGGCAGGTGCTCTACCACGTGAGCTGTTACCCCATGCCTTTTTGTTGCTTTAGTTATTTTTCAGATAGGGCGTCTCTGGTTTTTGTTTTGTTTTGTTTTTTGCCTATGTCCAGCCTCAGATCAAGATCTTTCTACCTACAGCCTACAGGTGTACTGTAGCTAACATGCCTAGATTACTGACTGAGATGGGGTCTTCACAACTTATATAGTAGGGATTGCCACTCTGCTTCATTGCAGGCTGAAAGCCCAAAACTGTTCTCATTAGTCTATGTAAATTTGATAAAAAGTTCTGGAGTTCTTAGGTATTTTCTGATCACCCACAGAATGCATTTGATAGTTGAAATTTCAGCATTTATGTAATAATAACTATGACCTGGGCCACCAACATGATATGGATCCAAACTTTGGTCTGTCACTTTTTGTCCACAGGTACATATGCTACTTACTTAACACCCCATCCCCTTTTCCTCAGCTAACTTGAGATAATTCTTCTCCATTGATGTCAATTGCCTTCTGTCTTTCTTTCTCTTCAACCATTTTCTTAAATATGTGCAATTTTCTTGGCTCTTCATTTTGCCTCCAAACTCCCAAACGGCCATGCTTTCCTTTTCTGAATCCTCTGACCATGTTGAACTTTACCAGATTGGTGTGATCCTGGACAAGAGAGGAGGTTAAGACATGTCCCTAACCCTTCATGCTACAGAAATGGCTTGCTGTGCCAAACCATCATATCCCAGGAAACATAGACCAGACCCACAGATGCTCCTTCATGGGTCAGAAATACCTATACCCAGGTGGGACATAGAGCCTCAAATCCCATTGCTATGCCTTATAAATCGTTGCCTAAACTGTTTTTCCTCCACTGATGAAACCAAACACAGATGGGCAAATAAGCATTGGTTAAGATTTTGTCATTTCCACCAGGCTGAACTTGGGCCGACCCACAGCCTGAGCCAACCTTTAACCCCCTTCAACAGTCCCTTGCTGGTAGGGTGCCTGGCCTCTGGGTAAAACACTCCTTCATGTACTGTCAGGTTACATCACTCAGGACACCACACTTCTCCACAGCTGGTTCTTCTAGCCTCATTTATGCTTCCCTGTAGAAGATTCCCTAACACTGGAGATGCTGCAGATTAAAGGCAGGAGTTCTTTCTGCAATCATCCCTCTCCTTTTATTGACATGTCTCCCTTCCCCACTCTTGCAACACTCCTTTTGAATAAAGTCTCTTCTTATCCAAGTCCCAAACTGGGTTTTTTTTTTTTTGAGATCTCCAAAGTATTTAAAAATGCATGTTGTACTGAATTAAAACATGTCATTGCTAAAAAATAAATTATAAAAATGTAGTAAGCAATTTATCCATGGGGCATGTTGTGTTGGAGGCTGTCAGATAATAATCTTTGACTTAGTCAAATTCATGGTTTGCTGAAGAAAACAGACATGTTAAATGACAGGATGGCAAAAAAAAGCACAAAGGTAGTAGGTGACAAAGATAGCTGTGATTAATCTCTAAGTGGATCATGAAGAGAATCAATATTCTGAATGAAGAAGCAGAGATCAGAGTTTTCAGATTTAAATTTTCGGCTTGGTGCATTTAGTTACTTTGGATGAAGGACTCAACTTTTCCACCTGTGTGAAAAATGGTGAGTAAAATTGTGGATTAAAGGACAAAAGGAATTAACTTCCCCCAACCCAGTTTTGATCCTTTGATACAAGAATGTTCCACAGTCGGCAGAGATTAAATGTCTGAGGGTTAAGGTTTGAATAGACACCTCACCTCACCCCTATGGTCTTCTTCCCTCACAGGAATGAGTTGGTAATTTAAGCTTGCTATAGTCTGGATGCTGGGCTGATTATTGAAATAACAATAGATCACAGCTGCTGCATGGGCTGTTTAGTCTGTAAGTGAATCTTTAGAAGCCTTGCACAACTGGATTGGTTGAGGAGTTGTTATAAAGGTAGCAGCAAGGAAGGATACAGAGAAGGAAAAAGGAGGAATTACATCTAACCACTGTGCTGGGGGCTTGACGGATTTCACAACATTTGATTTCCAGAGTATTCCTTTAAAGTGGGTGATTGTTTCCCCAGGTTGAAGGTGCAGGGAGCTCTTGGTGTAGTAGAGCTTTGCAAGTGGAGAAATGAAACTAGAAACATCCATTGACTTTCCATGATGATTAACTTCTGCTTGGACCTTGTTTTTGTCCTGGCCTTCTGATGTGGTTGTGGGAGCTCTAACTCATTAGTATGAAATAAAAATCTATGCACAGTTAGAGAAAATTGCTTTGAAAGCAGAGAGAAACTCTTTGGATCCTAAAGAAAGGACAGAGGCAGTATGACCTCTGGTAATGGTGTGCATTGTTTGTACAAAATGTCACACATGTTATGGTGATTAGGAGATATATTCGCTGAACAAATGGAATAAAATGTTCTGTTTGAAAGAAGACATTGGAAGAAATAGTATTTAACAGACTCTGCTTTTAGGGTTGAATTTTTCTAATTGTAACAGTATAAGATGCCAACTGAAATAAATACCTGAACATGCAAAGATACAAGTGCCCCAAGCAAGATCATTCTGTACACTTTGGCTTTTGCATTCTGCTTTCTAATTTTATATTGTGTAGGTTTTTAGGACAAGCAATATAATGGCTATTTTAGTGTAGCTGTTGTACTAATATGTGATGTATCATAATTTATTCAGTCACTCCCATAATAAGTGAGATTTAAGATGTTTCTAATTTTTCAGAAGCAATGAGCAAATATCTGAGCACTTGTATGATTATTTTCTCAAAATATTTTCTTGGGATAGAAGAGCTGCTTTTTTTCCTCATGTAGTCCTTCTTTAATCTGGTTTTTATTCTGAATCTTTGTGTAAGATGCTTGGCAATTATTTTCATCTATCATGTTTGAAATTAAAGTGTTTAAGGTAATGAATTTTCCTCTGACTGTACTTTTAGCTGTGTTCTGGAGTTTCTGATATATTGTGCTTTTATTGTCATTATTTCCTGTAATATATGTAGCATGTATTTGATTTCTTAGACCAAAGCATTATGTGTGAGTGCCTTCAAATGTTTATATTGAGTGAAAGTGTTTTTTCTCAATCTGTCCCTTTCACGTCTTCACAGACCTTTTAACTGGTAGGCATTGGAATTTTTGATGCAGTGTAGAAGGGAAATATGTACAAATTGCCTTTCAAGAAACAGCATGCCTGTAATCTTAGTTTCTTAGGAAGCAGAGATTAAGAGGATTGCTGTTCGAAGCTAGCCTGGACAAAAAGTTCAACAGACCCCCTTTTCAACCAATAGCTCAGCATGGTGGTACAAGTCTGTCATCCCAGCTACATGGGGAAGCACAAATAGGAGAATCATGGCCCAGGCTGGCCCAAGCATAAAGCAAGACAGCAAGCTCAAGACCCAAGTTCAAACCCAACACTGCTATGGATGGGGCAGGGGTGGGCGGAGAAAGACAACATGTACACTTTATACATATATAATATTGAACCACATCAATTTATGTAGAATTTTAATTAAAAATGGACTCATCACCTACTACCAGTATGTCTGTGTTTTCTTTATTTGTGTTTGTGTGTTTATAAGTCTAAATTCTGATTTAACCCTAAATTAACTGGAGTATGTCTTTAAGTAGTTACTTCCCTCTTTTGAGAACTTTTTCACATTGACTTTCTACATCAATTGTAGATTTACTTTGTAGAAATTGTTTTCTGTCATTGAAAGTTGTGGGGAAGACAACCAGCACATTTTTTATTTAAATACTCATTTTATGTCATTCACATATACCTGTCTCTTTTCTGATCACTTTAATCTTTCTCCTTTTTCTCTGCAACACCTGTGTTGCCTTCAATCTCATTCTGGTCATCACTAAACTAGTTTCGGGTCTTCTTAAAAATTATTTAACACCTTTCTACTACCATTTATAATTAATGAGCTAACACTATTAGCTCATTAAACCATTTCTTTAACACTATAATCTTCCTATCAATCTAAGTCTGTCTTTTTATATCAGTGTCTCATCTTTTATCTCTAGTTAGACTTCACTTTCTATGCCTGTAATTGAGAATATAATATTAATCTTAGAGGATCATTTGCAAGAAATGATATTAAACAGAACAATGTAGGAAGTTCCCAACTTGTTAACTAATGTTATTATAGAGTTTATGTGCATTAAAAAAAATCCATTAGCTCAGGGAAGGAGAGGGAAAGAGAATGTTACAGAGTGAAAAATTTTGAAACACTGTATCTGGGTATGAGATAATATAATGCACTGTAAACTATTGAATAATAGGGAGAAAAGGAGAAAGAGAAAGAGTAAGTAATGGAGGGGTTAATCTGATTAAAGTATGATATATACATGTGTGAAATACCAAGATAAAACCACCTCAAACTATCAATAAACTCTTTAAAAACTGAAGGACATGAAATTCAATCAGGTCCTAACAAGGGGTGGGTACCTATGAACGGGGATGGCAAATTTGGTAGATGAATTTTGAACAACATGGGGGGGGTGAATCTAATCAAGATATATTGTAAGCACGTATTTAAATGTCACAATGTATCCTCTTAACACAATAATATACTAATAAAATGTTTTTAAAATCCTGCAGCTTGGAAATTTCTTCTATTCCTTAGAGTATTTTTTAAAGTAATAATCTTTACTTTCACATGTTATACCTATTTTTGATTTTATTTCATTTTGGCAAAATTATGCTAATTCTACATGGTGCTTTCAAATGCATTTATTGTGAAACTCTGAGGCTCACCTGTAATGTAGCCTTTTTGAAATGTAATGAATTATTTAGAATTTCTCCACTTTTTAATTTTTCTTTTGCTTTTGGTGGTACTGGGGTTTGAACTCAGTGCCTCATGCTTGCTGGGCAGGAGTTGTACTACTTAAGCCACACCCCTAGCCCTGTATCCTTTTCATTATGAAAAGTATTACCACATTTTCTGTATTCACTGGTTGATAGACATTTTGGTGATTGGTATATTTGACTGTCACGAATAATAAACATATACATGCTAAAATCCTCATGTGGACATGTTTTCATCCTTCATGGATAGATTACTAGAAATAGAATTGCTAAATTATACGATGAAATTGTGTTTAATTTTTAAGAAAATACCACATTTATTTTTAAAGGGCTGAACCATTTTACATTCCCATTAGCAATGTATTAAGTTTCCAATTTTTTTACATCCTTGGTGTCACTTGTATTGTCTTTTTAAAAAGTATTATTGTGGAGATTCCAAGATGGCAGCTAGAGGGGGGAAGCAGTAAGCGAGCCTCCTATAGTGAAATCCTGGAGAGATGCTGGAGACACACCTTGCAGGCAAAACCACCGAAAAGAGGCAAAACTTTGACCCCTCCACACCTACAGCCTGCACAGAGCATCTCCACTTCACATCAAATGGAGAAACCAGGAGGGCCCCAGGGCCGCCAGTCACCCATGCCCAAACAGCTTGGGAAGACGCAGACAAGGTGAGCTTCGTGGTACCACGGTACCCCCACAGACAACCCTGGGCCAGAGCAGCATAGCCCCCTGGACAGACCAACCTCCAACCAGGGAAAAAAGAGAAGCTGAGTAACAAGCAATAAGAACAATAAAGACACATGGGAAAGAGGGTGGGGCACACTGAGCGCCAAAGATTGGGGGAAGGGAATCCTTCCTGGAACTGTAAATAAACAAGCCGGGTGGGCCGGAGAGGCTCGGGCGGGAGCGGGGGCGCGCGCCCAGCAACCAGGAGTGGGAAAGCTTGTGAGAGTGGCGGAGGGAGGAAAACTCCACAGGAGAGGGGGGGAAGACCCACCTCCCACGTGAGCTGTAAACAAACATGCAGGCCTGAGAAAGCGGGTGCAATGTCACCTCCCCATGTGCTTGGAAAGGGGAAAGCTTGTGGCAGCAGCTCACGCACAGGAGAACTCTGAGTAACCAAAGCCTGCAGGGCCAGGTGGGTGTTAAACTCACCCCTGAGATCTGCATAAACAACACCTCCAGCAACAGCAGGCTGGCAGTAGCGGGCAGGCAAGCCACAGCTGCAGATACCATTCACAGAACTGTCTCCAGGCTCTTTTTTTTTTTCTCTCTCCCTACCTTTGATGAGAAAACAACTGAACTACACCTGCATGCTGAAAAACTTACTGAAACTGTATTGCATTTGAACTTGGGACACTTTGTGGTTTTTTTTGTGTGTGTGTGCAGTTTTGTTCTACTTTATGCATCCCCTTTGATGAGACAACTACAGAACAACATCTGAGGCACCATCTCCAGGATTGGAGACTAAAACGGACACCAAAATTGTTAAGTCTGAAACTTCATTGAATTTGAACTTGGAGGTTTTTTTTTTTATTATCTATTTTTCATTTTGCTTTATTTTATATATATATATATTTCTTTCATTTACTTATTTTTTATTTTTCTTATTATCTTTATTCTTTTTATTTTTTATTTTCAATCCTCTGTCTCTCTAATGCCTGTTCAGCTTACTGTGGATTAGTACACTAACACTCCCTGTTTATACCTTTGAAACCTTCTTGTTTGATTCCTTGTTTTGTTTTCTCCTACTTGTCTGTTTATTTGTTTTTCCTTTGCTTTAACTTCTTGCTTTCCATCTCCTCTCACCCTTCCATTCACTAACACTCCCTGTTTATACCTTTAAAACTTTCTTGTTTGATTCCTTGTTTTGTTTTCTCCTACTTGTCTGTTTATTTGTTTTTCCTTTGCTTTAACTTCTTCCTTTCCATCTCCTCTCACCCTTCCATAATAATATTACCATTGTTATTATTACAAGCTAGAAAATACATAATTGCACACAGTACAGGGACAGTAACAACACCAAGGACAATGACGGGAAGACAGAAAAAACAGGGAAACCAGTTTCCCCACAGCAAAAAATTAGTACAGGAACCAGAAGGGAATGAAGAAAACAGATACTCAGATCCAGACTCCAACAAAATGAAGATAAACTATGCCAAAGAACCGAATGAGGCCCACAAGAATAATTTAAAAGAAGACATACTACAGGTACTCAATGAGAATTTTATAGAGATGATACTGGATAGGGTCAACCAAAATGTACAGGAGACACTCAAGACATTCCAAGACAACAAAAATAGAGAATTTGAAAAAGCAAAAGAATAAATAAAGGAAACCATAGAAGCACTGTATAAACACCAAAGTGAAACAGAGATCATGATTAATAAACAGATAAATGAACTCAGGACAAACATAGACAACATTAAAGAGGAAACCACCGAGGATATAGAAAACCTCAGAGAAAAGAATGAAACAGAACTGCAAAACAAAACAGAAGGCCAATCCAGCAGAATAGAACAAACAGAAGACAGAATCTCAGAACTTGAAGATGAAATGGTAATTAAAGGAAAAACTGAAGAACTATTAAACAACTCAAGACCTATGAAAAGAAAATGCAAGAACTCACTGACTCCATCAAAAGGCCAAACTTGAGAATCACGGGCATCGAAGAAGGAGAAGAGGTGTAAGCGAAGGGAATGCGTAATATATTCAACAAAATAATAATGGAAAATTTCCCAAATCTAGAGAAAGATATTCCCATACAGATGCAAGAGGCCTCCAGGACACCAAAACAGACCAGATCAAAATAGAACTACCCCATTACATATCATCATTAAAACAACAAGTTCAGAAACTAGGGAAAGAATATTGAAGGCTGTAAGAGAGAAAAAACAAGTAACATACAAAGGTAAACCCATCAAAATCACAGCAGACGTCTCAACAGAAACATTAAAAGCAAGAAGAACGTGGGGTGAGATCTTCCAGGCACTGAATGAAAATAACTTCAACCCCAGGATACTCTACTCAGCAAAAATATCATTCAAAATAGATTGAGCAATAAAAGTCTTCCATGATAAGCAGAAACTAAAACAATATGTGACCACAAAGCCACCACTACAAAAGATTCTTCAAGGGATTCTGCACACAGAAAGTGAAATCCAACTTAACCATGAAAATACAGGCAGCACCAAACCACAGGTAAAGAAAAAGCAAGAAAGTAGAGAGTAACCTCAACTTAGGTACACACAATCAAACCTTCAAACAACTAAGACAACTAAATGACAGGAATCACCACATACCTATCAGTACTAACACTTAATGTTAATGGACTTAATTCACCCATCAAAAAGCACCATTTGATGAAATGGATTAAAAAGGAAGATCCAACAATTTGTGTGCTTACAGGAGACCCATCTCACTGACAGAAATAAGCATAGGCTTAGGATGAAAGGCTGGAAGAAGATTTACCAAGCCAATGACCCCCAAAACAAGCAGGAGTAGCAATACTTATCTCTGACAAAGTAGACTTCAAACCTATATTGATCAAACAAGATAAAGAAGGACATTCCATACTAATAAAAGGGGAAATAGACCAAAAGGAAATAATAATCTTCAACCTGTATGCACCCAATGTCAACGCACCCAATTTCATCAAACATACCCTGAAAGACCTAAAAGCATATATTACCTCCAACACAGTGGTTGTGGGAGACTTTAACACCCCATTATCATCAATAGAGAGGTCATCCAAACAAAAAATCAATAAAGAAATCCAAGATCTAAAATATACAATAGATCAAATGGACCTAGCTGATGTCTACAGAACTTTTCATCCAACTTTTACACAATATACATTCTTCTCAGCAGCCCATGGAACCTTCTCCAAAATAGATCATATCCTAGGGCACAAAGCAAGCCTCAGCAAATATAAGAAAATAGAAATTATACCACGCATACTATCTGATCACAATGCAGTAAAAGTAGAACTCAACAACAAAAGTAAAGACAAAAAACATGCAAACAGCTGGAAACTAAATAACTCATTACTTAATGAACAATGGATCATCGATGAAATAAATGAGGAAATTAAAAAGTTCCTAGAAGTCAATGAAAATGAAAACACAACCTACTGGAACCTATGGGACACAGCAAAGGCAGTCCTGAGAGGAAAGTTTATAGCCATGAGTGCATATATTAAAAAGATTGAAAGATCCCAAATCAATGACCTAATGCTACATCTCAAACTCCTAGAAAAACAAGAACAAGCAAATCCCAAAACAAATAAAAGGAGAGAAATAATAAAAATAAGAGCTGAAATCAATGAAATAGAAACCCAAAATACCATACAAAGAATTAATGAAACAAAAAGTTGGTTCTTTGAAAAAATAAACAAGATTGATAGACCCCTGGCAAACCTGACAAAAATGAGGAGAGAAAAAATCCCAATTACTAGAATCAGGAATGCAAAAGGGAGATAACAACAAACACCATGGAAGTCCAGGAAATCATCAGAGACTACTTTGAGAATCTATATTCAAATAAATTTGAAAATCTTTAAGAAATGGACAGATTTCTAGATAAATATGATCATCCAAAACTGAACCAAGAGGAAATTAATCACCTGAATAGATCTATAACACAAAATGAAATTGAAGCAGCAATCAAGAGTCTCCCCAAAAAGAAAAGTCCAGGACCTGATGCATTCTCTGCTGAATTCTATCAGATCTTTAAAGAAGAACTGATACCAACCCTCCTTAAACTGTTCCACGAAATAGAAAGGGAAGGAAAACTGCCAAACACATTTTATGAAGCCCATATTACACTTATCCCAAAACCAGGCAAAGACACCTCCAAAAAGGAGAACTATAGGCCAATCTCTTTAATGAACATTGATGCAAAAATCCTCAACAAAATAATGGCAAACTGAATTCAACAACACATCAAAAAGATTATTCACCACGACCAAATAGGCTTCATCCCAGGAATGCAGGGGTGGTTCAACATACGAAAATCAATAAACGTAATAAATCACATTAACAGAAACAAAGACAAAAACCACTTGATCATCTCAATAGATGCACAAAAAGCCTTTGGTAAGATCCAATACCATTTCATGGTAAAAGCTCTAAGAAAACTAGGAATAGAAGGAAAGTACCTCAACATTATAAAAGCTATATATGACAAACCTACAGCCAGCATCATACTTAATGGAGAAAAACTGAAACCATTCCCTGTAAAACCAGGAACCAGACAAGGATGCCCACTATCTCCACTCCTATTCAACATAGTACTGGAATTCCTAGCCAGAGCAATTAGGCAAGAAGAAGGAATAAAAGGAATACAAATAGGTAAAGAAACTGTCAAAATATCCCTATTTGCAGATGACATGATCCTATACCTTAAAGACCCAAAAAACTCTACTCAGAAGCTTCTAGACATCATCAATATCTACAGCAAAGTAGCAGGATATAAAATCAACATAGAAAAATCATTAGCATTTCTATACACTAATGATGAGCAAACTGAAAAAGAATGTATGAAAACAATTCCATTTACAATAGCCTCAAAAAAATCAAATACCTAGGTGTAAACCTAACAAAAGATGTAAATGACCTCTACAAGGAAAACTATATACTTCTGAAGAGATTGAGAAAGACTATAGAAAGTGGAGAGATCTTCCATGCTCATGGATTGGTAGAATCAACATAGTAAAAATGTCAATACTCCCAAAAGTAATCTACATGTTTAATGCAATTCCCATCAAAATTCCAATGACATTCATTAAAGAGATTGAAAAATCTACCGTGAAATTTATATGGAAACACAAGAGGCCACGAATAGCCAAGGCAATACTCAGTCAAAAGAACAATGCTGGAGGTATCACAATACCTGACTTCAAACTATATTACAAAGCAATAACGATAAAAAGTGTATGGTACTGGCACAAAAACAGACATGAAGACCAGTGGAACAGAATAGAGGACCCAGATATGAAGCCACACAACTATAACCAACTTGTCTTTGACAAAGGAGCTAAAAATATACAATGGAGAAATAGCAGCCTCTTCAACAAAAACTGCTGGGAAAACTGGTTAGCAGTCTGCAAAAAACTGAAACTAGATCCATGTATATCACCCTATACCAAGATTAACTCAAAATGGATCAAGGATCTTAATATCAGACCCCAAACTCTAAAGCTGATACAGGAAAGAGTAGGAAATACTCTGGAGTTAGTAGGTATAGGTAAGAACTTTCTCAACAAAACCCCTGCAGCACAGCAACTAAGAGATAGCATAGATAAATGGGACCTCATAAAACTAAAAAGCTTCTGTTCATCAAAAGAAATGGTTTCTAAACTGAAAAGAACACCCACAGAGTGGGAGAAAATATTTGCCAACTACACATCAGAGCAAGGACTGATAACCAGAATATATAGGGAACTTAAAAAACTAAATTCTCCCAAAACTAATGAGCCAATAAAGAAATGGGCAAGTGAACCAAACAGAACTTTCTCAAAAGAAGAAATTCAAATGGCCAAAAAAACACAAGAAAAAATGTTCACCATCTCTAGCAATAAAGAAAATGCAAATCGAAACCACACTAAGATTCCACCTCATCCCTGTTAGAATAGCCATCATTAGCAACACCACCACCAACAGGTGTTGGCAAGGATGTGGGGAAAAAGGAACCCTCTTACACTGTTGGTGGCAATGTAAACTAGTACAACCACTCTGGAAAAAAATTTGGATGCTACTTAAAAAGCTAAACATTGATCCAGCATACCACTCTTGGGGATATACCCAAAAGACTGTGACACAGGTTACTCCAGAGGCACCTGCACACCCATGTTTATTGCGGCACTATTCACAATAGCCAAGTTATGGAAACAGCCAAGATACCCCACCATTGACAAATGGATCAAGAAAATGTGGTATCTATACACAATGGTATTTTATGCAGCCATGAAGAAGAACGAAATGTTATCATTCATTGCTCAATGGATGGAATTGGAGAACATCATTCTGAGTGAGGTTAGCCTGGCCCAATAGACCAAAAATCATATGTTCTCCCTCATATGCGGACATTAGATCAAGGGCAAACACAACAAGGTGATTGGACTTTGAGCACATGATAAAAGTGAGAGCACACAAGGGAGATATGAGGATAAGTAAGACACCTAAAAAATTAGTTAGCATTTGTTGCCCTTAACACAGAGAAACTGAAGCAGATAGCTTAAAAGCAACTGAGGCCAATAGAAGAAGGGGACCAGGAACTAGAGAAAAGGTGAGATCAAAAAGAATTAACCTAGAAGGTAACACACATGCACAGGAAATTAATGTGAGTCAACTCCCTGTATAGCTATCCTTATCCCAACTAGCAAAAACCCTTGTTCCTTCCTATTATTGCTTATATTCTCTCTTCAACAAAATTAAAGATAAGGGCAAAATAGTTTCTGCTGGGTATTGAGGGGGTGGGGGGAGAGGGAGGGGGCGGAGTGGGTGGTAAGGAAGGGGGTGGGGGCAGGGGGGAGAAATGACCCAAGCCTTGTATGCACATATGAATAATAAAACAATAAAAAAGTATTATTGTTCTTCTTCTTATGATTGCCATTCTAGTAGACAGAAAGTGCTATTTCATGTGGATTTGATTTGTATTTTTCTACTGGATAATGTGTCAGACATCTTTTCTTGTGCTAATTAGTCATTTGTTTATCTTCTTTGGTAAAATATATATTCAAATCTTTTTGCCCAATTAAAACTTGAGTTTTTGTCTTCTGATTGAGTTACAAGGCTTCTTTATATATTCTGCATTCCATATGTGCTGGGGCTACCTCTTTACTCATCTTAGAAAAGGATCGGGTCTAAACAGCTTTGCTATTTCCATCCTGGTGTGGTGGGTGTTGTCTTCCTGAAAAGAGCAGATTTCTGTTACCATTTTCATTTAGACTGGGACTGTAGGAAGGAGATGAGAATATAGACAATCAAATATCTGAAACTTTTCTGTGTGCATGTTTTCTCCTTTTGTGTACATTTTCATAAAATTCTTCATTTGATACTAAGTTCTAAGAGAAATAGTACCAAAAAAAAAAAAAAGAGTTCCCTAACAGTTACATATTGTTCTGTTATTCCAGGATGGATCAGTCTGGTTTGTAAGAAGCTGAGCTAGAGACCGTGTTTCCATCTTTTGCTGCATTTTGAATTACTGAGGGGCCCTATATTCTACCTCTGGATTTTGCTGATCCTGGAGGGTAGCTTGGGCCATGTGGAATTGTAGAAGTTTTCCAGAAGATTCTAAGCACTGTATGAAACAAGGGAATAGCACCAGTAGCTTCTTTGTGTGTTGAGAATCGACAGCATACCCTTATGCATTTGGTTGAAATGTAACTGGTCCTTTGTCTCCTGTGGTGTGACTGTGTGGCCACACGTCAGATGGGTGACATGAGCAGAGCATGAGGTGTTCCAACAACTCCAAAGCAGAAAGCACTGCATTTAAGAAACTGCTTAGTCAAATGTGCAGGAAATGGACATTTGTTTTTCCTTCTGACTAAAGTGCCTCAAAATTTCCCTGCATGTAGCAGGAGGAGTGGTAAGAAATGCCATCCTATCTATATCCCACTCTTCTCTTCTGATGCCCCATAACACTGTGTCTGGTGTTCTCAAAGCTTATGTAGTTCAGGATTGCCTAGACATGTAACATAGGACATGGAGGCTCAGGTTCTCTGAGGTGAGGGCTTGGCTTCTATATTTCCTGAAGTGCTCCTCATGCCTCTGATACTCACCAGTGTGCGAGAATCACTGCACTGTGCCATTTTCTTGGGAACTTTAGTTAGTAACAGGAGACTTGTGTGCCATTTTCACACCCAGTCTGCAGACTCAATTCTGTGCAGCAGACATTTCTGGAGCATTTTTCTTTTTGATTTTACTAGATTTTGGTCTTTGGGATGAATTGTGTGCATGATACCGGCACACTATAACGTATAAGAAAACAGTAGAACATTTTATAAATACCTGAGACTCTAGTCACATCACTTGCTGTTGCCCAAAGGTTGGGGAGACATTCTGATATCTATTGTGTAACAAACTCCCCTAAGGTTAATGGCCCAAACCAGCCACTATTTTATTGTGCCTTTGTTCCTATGAGTCGTGAATTTGGACAGGGAAGAGCTAGAATGGTTTCCCTAGAAAGATGTGAAAACTTTGGGTGTCTTTGTAATGGTGGGTTGGCAAATTTCTGAGTGCTTTTTACTCTTATGTAGGGTACTTGAGCCAGGACGAGGCTACTGTTGAGCTCAGCTGCAGCCACTGACGAGAGCACCTACCTGTGACCGGCTCCTATGACTTGTGCTTTCTAACAGCATGGCCGCTCCAGGGAAACTGAACCTCTTACAAAGTGGTTCAAGGATTCAAAAGCAAATATTTTAGTAAATGAGACACAACTCCCAGGCCTTTTGTGACCTGATCTTAGAAATCACCCAGTACTGACCTTCTCATCCCTACCATCCTCTGCTAATTAAATATCATGAAACCAGTTAGATTCGGTGGTGAACACAGACTCCGTCACATTATAGAAGGAGTGGCAAAGAATTCATGTTTTAAAACCTACACAGAAGAAGATGTAACTTGCCATGGGTAACCTGGATTTGACTAAACTACAGAATAGGACTCTCTTAATTGTTTGATAAATGAATAACCTGCATCACTGTGAGTAAAACTAGAGCCTCACACTTGATTTTATTTCAATTTCTATAGTATCATTAGCACTTTCAGTTAATTCTTAATTTTGGTTGTCATCAAGGCAGGCTTGCTTTCAGGTTATTCTAATGGGCCATGATTATCATTTTTCCTAGTTACCTTTCTGCAATTTGAATGCTTTGTCATGTGAGCCCTCAGCTGGAATCTGTCTACTCACCTGTTCTTATACCATCTCCCAAATGTCTGCATGGGTCATCAACCTGTAACAACAAAATTTCCAAGGCTTTTCTTATTTTCTCACTCCGTATTCCAGCACCTCCTATCCTTCAGGGAAGATGTAATTTCCTTTAGAGAGCAATTATAGTGATTGAATACAGACTACAAGGGTTATGGTCAAAGTGTCCCTTGAGGCCAGGCACAGTGGTACATACCTGTAATCTCAGCTAATCAGAAGGCAGAGATTGAGAGTATCACAGTTTGAGGCTAATCTAGGATAGAAAAAGTTGTTAAGATGCCACCTCTACAAAAAAACTGAATGTGGCGGAATCTGTGTGCAATCCCAGCTATGTGGGAGGTGGGTGTAGGAGGACTGCAGTCCAGGCTAGCCAGAAGAACAAAATGTGAAACCCTGTGTGAAAAATAACTGAAGTAAAAAGGACTGGCAGCATGGCTCAAGGGGTAGAGGCCCTTTCTAGCAAGTGCAAGGTCCTGAGTTCAATCCCCAGTATCACCAAAAACATGTCTATTAGCAAAATAGTCATTGAAACATATGATAAAGGACCAAATTGGGACACAGTTTGTAGCAGACAAGATATCGAAGTCAGCTCTTGGTGGGGTGTGGAATATTTAGGGAGTCTGAGAGGGCTGCTTCAGCTGGGTTAGTGTAAAATCAGAGATGGGAGGGTTACAGCATGAGTCCCGACTTTGGATGGGGTGATGTCAGGCACCACTGGCCATTTCAGGTCCAGAATGAAGGTCTGCCAAAGCCCTCAGCTGGGATCAATGACTTCACTTTCCACTTTTATATCTTTCTCAAATGTGGAAGCCGTTTTTCTTCAGCCTTCTCGATATCCAACAAATTCTATCAGAATCGGAACATCCTGTGTCATATTGTCACACTAAAAATACTAAGGTACATTTCTGAAAAAACTTTAGTAGATTAAGCCTACTTGTCCTGTCACTTATGTCAGAGGTGTTTCACTGTTCTAAACCTAACACATGCTGGCTCAATCGGGTATTGGAATCAATGCACATTTGGATGACTCTGGAGCCAGACTGCTAGTTCACGTGCCACCATCATTTCTTGTACCATGGCATTGGGATGTTACTAAAGCTAGTCATATCTCAATTTCTTAATATATAAGCCAGACATAATAATAGCAAGTAGCTTTGCGTATTAAGCACTTTATAATAAGCAGTCACAGGTGCTTTGGTAATGTTATTAAGCAGTAACTGCTTAACAATTTGTAAGTATTTCTTATTCTATCAGGCCGCTCTCATTTAGCTACAGTCTGAGTTGCAGGGACATGATGCTATCTGACTGGAAAGGAGGAAGCTTGCATGTATGACACATTTGGCACACACTCGCACTAATTAAAAGCTTAGGGTGTGGAGAGAATTGTGCCCGTTGTTTTATGCATGCTATTTGTTACTTATATCTTGGTAATAAGGAAACTGAAATTCAAGGAGGGGTTGAAGGAATTTCCCTATAGTCACATCCACCAAGTTAGAGAAGAATGGGGATAAACTTCTAACTGGTGTGTATGCAATATTGCAACTAGAATAACACGGGAGCGCGTGTACTAGAGGTTAGGTGGTCTGGGTACTATTTTGAGCACTGATCCTTATAACCCTGCAATTTTGTGAAACTGTTCAATCTCTCTTATTATTTATGAAAATGGATGGAATTTTATTGCCCTGCCTATTTCAGAGCTGGTATTAAAATTAAATAGGTAATAAGTGTGCAAGTGACTGGGTAGGTGTTATAGTGCCAAACAATTGAATGATACTTGAATGAAATATTGTTACAATCATCGTTGTCATCATCAATAAATACTAGATTAGAAAATAGCAGGGAACAGTGGAAATCATGTATGAATCTTGTGCCAGTCATTACCCCTCTTGGCTCCACTGTTGTCTTTGGTAAGTTAAAACATGGGGAAAATAATGTTTAACATAGATCAGCTTGTGAAAGGAATTGTATAGAAAGTAGGATGAGTGAGACTTTTGAAAAAAAATGAATATTATTCAGTGAGAATGTCATTTACCTATAATTTGAGTGAAATGAATTTCTCTCCACAGCTGACATCTGATTATCTACATCAGTGAAAACGTCAAGTGAAAAAAATTAATTTATTTTGTGGAAATAAAATGAAATGGAATGTGTTCTAAGAAGCAACACATGCTGAAAATTAATTTGAGCTGCTTGGAACAGTTTGAGACATTAGAAATTTATAAACATAGAACATATTCATATATCTGTTGTAGTTAAAGACCATCTGCTGTCTGGATAGGGTTTCATGAATCCCCCGTGACTTTTCAATGACTCCCTGGTCACGGGTCTTTCTCAAGATTCATGTTCTCTTGGTTTGCTTGTTAAAATTAGAATCTCTTTTGAGAGAGAGTAAGTCAAACAATACCTACCTATTAGGCCTCTATTTAAAAATATTTAAGGGCTGAAAGACATTTTATGCTTTCACAACCATATTGGGACCCTAGAATCTTATGGTGAAGTTGTCCTACCTGATGTCTGGCTTTTTCTCCAACACTGGAATAGAGAGAATTGGTAGGCTGGAGAGTGGCCCTTTCATAAATGTGGAAATATTGCTGGTCACATTAATATTAGCATATTAATACACATTAATAATGCAGTAATAGAGGAATTTTTTTTCTATTCATAAATATAGTGTTTTTTCAGGATTCACACAAATAAGCTAGCTGGCAAATGAGGTTTCTAACCAGGTTAGAGTTTAAAAGAGAAAGAGACTAGAGCTACATTTTGGAGACAGATTGTCTACTCTTCCTGGAAGAAGTGTTTGCCAAGAAAACTCAAACAAACCAACAATTTGTATCATTTAAGAAACTGTTGTGAGGTGGGCACCAGTGGCTCACACATTTAATCCTAACTACGAAGGAGGCAGAGACCAGGAGGATCTTAGTTCTAAGTCAGCCCGACCAAATAGTTCCCAAAACCCTATCTTGAAAAACCCAACACAGAAAAGGGCTGTGGAGTGGCTCAAGGTGTAGGTCTTAAGTTCAAATCCCAGTACTGCAATTAAAAAAAAAAAAAGAAAGAAACTGTTGTGGTTGTGTTTTCTCTGTCTGCCTAAGGAATGACAACTGGTGGTACCTAATGAGTCCTTCAAGCATGTGGCCTGCAAGATGACCAGGCCACAGATAATTTCACTTTGGTTGGTGTGAAGATTGCAGTGACAAGACCAAGCAGTGTGTTACTGTGAATGTCATCAGTCTCCCTGGGCAGGGGCCTCAGGGCTTTGACATGGAACTCCAGGGACTGACAGAGAACTGCTTATGATAGTGACTCATGGGAGAGCTGGGTAAACACTGGGGTTCCTAGATGGAGCTAACTCAGTGCCTCTTCTGCCTTGTTTCCATATCTGTAATAATTATCACTGCACATCAGTGTTTTGGGTTGGGGTTCCAATCACTTTCCTTTCAATCCTTCAATTTTTACTTCTGCCAAAAGAGAAGAAAAGGCAGATAATAGCAATCTCTTTTGCACAAGTGGAAGTAAAATAGGTTTCTTTCTGAAACCTTACAATTTAGGGAAAGGAACAAGATATTAAGTCAATAAATAATTATAGGAGACAAAATTGTCATGTTATTATCATTTTACACATGTATTGCATATTTAGAAGATCTTCCAAGATCACTGGTAGAAGGATTTAGCCACTATAGCTGTGTTCAAGAGAAGTCAAGGGTATCATAGGTGTGTGAATTAATTTTGGAATACTAGCCATTTTAAAATACAAAAACATACATGCTCACAAAGTAACTATGAGTTAATTCTATAATTACAGCAATACTTTGCGAAAAGACTTCTAGATAGTATTTTATTTTACCCTAATCTAGGACACATTGATAGTAAACAGAGTCAGGATTGAAATCCAGTTCTATCTGGCATTCAAGTTCATGTTATAAATAGTACTCTGTGATGAAAGAATACTTGCCGAAGTGTCTCCTTCTCTTCTGTTCATTGCTCTTCTCTTTTCTTGCTTTATGTAGCCCATTTGGGACTCTAAGTTCTGTGAAAGCAGATGTTACACCTGTTGTATATTCAACATGGTGGATGTTTATCTGTTGACTGAATGAAGGAATGAGTGAATAACTTGATTTCCTTGATGACTTTGAATTGAAAGTGTTTTGGAAGGGCTGGACTCTTAATATGAAGAAGGCTTAGCCAATTCTTTAGCTAATTAATTTCATGTATATTTTCCTATAAATATGCATGAGTGCTAGATAATAAAAGTTCTGTGACTGAATAAATATAAAACAGTTCTTTTAGTAAGTATAAATATTTTCTGAGTCATGAGAAAGTCTTTTTGTGTTTTAATTGACAGTATTTCTTATTTCTTAGTGGTTCAGTTAGGTCTCTTCTAATTGATTTGTTCTCAGAGTCTGTGAATCATTATCTACACAGTAACCAGATTGATTTTTAAAAAATTAAATCAATTATTTTCTCTTTTTTGTTCAATCCCTCTAAGTAGCTTCTTGATTCACTTAGAGTGCTTTGCAAGTTCTCCCCATAGCCTTTGAGGCCCTCAGTGTTTACTGGCTCTTGGATGTCACTTCCCATCTGGTCCCAAGTGAGCATCTTCCTGTGTCCCTGGCCTTTTTGCTTTCTTCTCCAACATGCCAGATAAGCTTTGGCTTAGCGCCTCTTCGCTTCCCCTTCCCTTGACCTAGAATCGCTTTTCTCGTAGGTGCCCTTAACATTTATGACATTCTTATTTCTATTCATCTGCCACCTTTTCAGAGTCCTTCCACATCACTTTGTAATCCCCATTCCTCTATAACTCTTTGTCTTCCCCTGTTGCTCTTGGACTCATTATTCTGTGACCTTTAAAGATACACTAGTTTTGTATCATGTGCCTTTATCTGCCTCTCCCGCGGCCCTCCAACTGGAATATAAACTCCATTAGAGCAGAGCCTTGGTCTATTTTGCTCCCTGCTATGTCGCCAATGTTTAAAATAATATCCAATGCAGAAGATTCTAAATAAACCCTTGTTGAATGAGTTGGTAGATGGATGAGCAGGTGGATGGACAGAGCTCTCTAAGGCTAACACAGGTCTTGGGGAAATGGCTGATGTAAGGGTGAATTATTATGGGTCACCTTATTGCTAGATGGGGCTATCATTTAGAAGGCCAGGTATGACTATTCCAAGAACACATTCTTTGCACCTACGTGAGAGTTCTCAGGGTCAAAATTCAGGAATACAAACACACTGTCCAGTTCAATGGGGACTAATCATGGGAAAGAAGGTAAAATGACGAGGAGTGTCATATTTAGCTGCACAGTTAGCTGAAGAACTGTGAAGAGGAGGAGGGTTTCTTGGCATCAGAAAACTCAAGGCTTGTTTCTCTCGAGCACTGGCTATGCTGGGAGGCAGTGGTTCTTCCTTGCTATTTTTACTCATTAGGATAAGAACCTCAGCCCCCAGCCCTTCTGCCAAGTCTCCTGTCTTCTTTGGTCCCCAATTCTCCTTCTCACTGTCAGAAGTAGGCAGAGGGCCTAAGTGTATGCTCAACATTGTTGTGTGGCAAGGAATTTTTGCCAATATGTCTCAGCTTCAAACCTTCCTTTTACATTCAGCTTTGAAGATAGGGCTAGGACTCTGCTGACCTCATTGTTCTTGTTTCTTCAGCAGCTCCTTATCAGCGCTGACAGTAGGGGGCGCTGAGGGAGGCTGGCCAGGCCAAGATGGACACAGGATTTGCTTCTTGGGTGTGCTCCCTGGTCATTCCGGTTACAGCATAGCTGTGGCTGCCCACCCTGGCAGCGCCTTGTGTGTTAGCAGTATCTACCCACCCTGGCATTAACCAGCCTCAGGGTACCTTTCAGAGACGGTAGCCTAGCCCCACCAGACTGGCCAGGGTCTCTGCTCAAGCCTGGGGGCAGCTCCACAGAGTGACCCTCACTAACTTGGGACAGGCAGGCAGGGTCCTTTTCAGGGGGGTCCCATCTCTATTCCTCAGGACCTGTCTAGCATCTAAATTTATTCATCCTGGTCCCTTCCCTTTGTCCTCTCCCTGCCTTCCCCCAGTGACTACTTCTGGTAGTTACAATCTCTGTAAAACGTGGGTGCCATGTTTGCATTTTCAGTTCTCTCATGCCTGATTAACTATTCTTCACATTAAATTCTCTTTGTCAAAATAACTGGTGTCTTCTCAGTCCAGATTCTGACTGAGACAATGGAGAGGTAGGATAACCATGGAAAGGTAAAAGTCATTTTTATCTTTTCAAGTTGGCATCAGAATCATTCTTCCAAATACATTCAAACACTACTCAAATGCTGTAAATAGTATTTTGAGGGGGAAAAGAAGGCAACATTTAAAATGAAAGGAGAGAGAGCACCTGTTATAAAATAAAGGATATTAAACTTTGAAAATCATAAAATAGGATTGTCTGAACTGTAGAAGTTAACATGATAATAAAAGAAAGGAGTTATTAAGGGACATGATTCATAATGTATTATTGAAAGTGATAAAAAAGAAATAGATGCAATATACCTTTTTATTTCAATTACACATGGAGTGGAAAAGGGCATGCAAAAGTAGAAATGTATGGAACATTTTGTCTCGTGGTCAACACCAATAGATGCCAATAGATGAAGTTCTTGATTTCATATTGGTAGACAAATTTAAGTGGCTTTTTTTTTGGCACTGGGGTTTGAATTTAGGGCATTGTGCTTGCTAGGCAGGTGCTCTACCACTTAAGCCACACCCCAGCACCTTTTGCTTTAATTTACTTTTCAGATAGGGTGTGATGTGTTTTGCTGTAGAACAGCCTTGGTCTCCAATCCTGCATAGCTGGGATTACATGTGTGAACCACCATACCCAGTTTATATGTTTCTGTATTAGTTCCTCTGGAGTGGGGACATCAAATGCTTTCATGTTTTGGGTTTTCTACCTATCCCCATACCTCCTGTATATGTTCTCCTCTTGTCATGTGATCTAAGTCCAACAACATTGCTGTATTTGCCCTAGATCTAAAGACCATGTATGAGGGAGAACATATGATTTTTTGGTCTTCTGAGCCTGGCTAACCTCACTCAGAATGATGTTCTCCAGTTCCATCCATTTACTTGCAGTGATAAGATTTCATTCTTCTTCATGGCTGCATAAAATTCCATTGTGTATAAATACCACATTTTATTAATCCATTCGTCTGTAGTGGGGCATCTTGGCTGTTTCCATAACTTGGCTGTTGTGAATAGCACTGCAATAAACATGGGTGTTCGGGTGCCTTTGTAGTAACCCGTGTCGCATTCTTTTGGGTATATCCCCAGGAGTGGGATTGCTGGATCATATGGCAGATCTATATCTAGATTGTTAAGAAGCCTCCAAAGTTTTTTCCAGAGTGGTTGCACCAGCTTGCATTCCCACCACCAGTGTACGAGGGTTCCTTTTTCTCCACATCTTCACCAACACCTGTTATTAGTGGTGTTTTTGATGGTGGCTATTCTAACAGGGGTGAGGTGGAATCTTAGTGTGGTTTTGACTTGCGTTTCCTTTATGGCCAAAGATGGTGAGCATATTTTCATGTGTTTTTTTGGCCATTTGAATTTCTTCTTTTGAGAAAGTTCTATTTAGTTCAGTTGCCCATTTCTTAATTGGTTCATTGATTTTGGGAGAGTTTAGTTTCTTAAGTACTCTGTATATTCTGGTTATCAGTCCTTTGTCTGATATATAGCTAACAAATATTTTCTCCCACTCTGTGGGTGGTCTCTTTAGTTTAGAGACCATTTCTTTTGTTGTGAAGAAGCTTTTTAATTTTATGAAGTCCCATTTATTCATCCTTTCTCTTAGTTGCTGGGCTGCTGTGGTTCTATTGAGGAAGTCTTTGCCTATACCTATTAGTTCCAGAGTGTTTCCTGATCCTTCCTGTAGTAACTTCAGAGTTTCAGGTGTGATATTAAGTTCCTTTTGATCCATTTTGAGTTGATACTAGTACAGGGTGATAGACATGGATCTAGTTAGTTTCAGTTTCTTGCAGATGGATAACCAATTTTCCCAGCAACATTTGTTGAAGAGGTTGTCTTTTCTCCAATGTATATTTTCGGCCACTTTGTCAAAAATAAGGTGGGTATAGCTGTGTGGATTCATATCTGGGTCCTCTATTCTGTCTGTTTTTGTGCCAGTACTATGCTGTTTTTATTGCTATTGCTTTGTAATATAGTTTGAAGTCGGGTATTGTGATACCACCAGTATTGCTCTTTTTGCTGAGTATTGCCTTGGCTATTCGCAGTCTCTTGTGTTTCCAGATGAATTTTAGGATAGATTTTTCAATCTCTGTGATGAAAGTCATTGGGATTTTGATGGGAATTGCATTAAACATGTAGATTGCTTTTGTTAGTACAGCTATTTTTACTATGTTGATTCTACCAATCCATGAGCACCATCTTCTGTAGTCTTCTTCAATCTCTTTCTTCAGGGGTTTGTTATTCTCTTTGTAGAGGTCATTTACATCTTTTGTTAAATTTACTCCTAGGTATTTGATTTTTTTTTTGAGGCTGTTGTAAATGGAATTGTTTGCACATATTCTTTCTCAGTTTTTTCATTGTTGGTGTATAGAAAAGCTAATGATTTTTGTAAGTTGATTTTGTATCCTGCCACCTTACTATAGTTGTTTATGGTGTGTAAGAGTGTTTGGGTAGAGTTTTTTGGGTCTTTAAGGTATAGGATCACATCATCAGCAAATAAGGATATTTTGACAGTTTCTTTACCTATTTGTATTCCTTTTATTTCTTCTACTTGCTTAATTGCTCTGGCTTAAAATTCCAGTACTATGTTGAATAGGAGTGGGGATAGAGGGCACCCTTGTCTCATTCCTGATTTTAGGGGGAAATGGTTTCAGTTTTTCACCATTAAGTATGATGTTGGCTGTAGGTTTGTCATATATAGCCTTTACAATGTTGAGGTACAGTCCTTCTATTCCTTGTTTTCTTAGAGCTTTATCATGAAGTGGTATTGGATCTTGTCAAAGGCTTTTTCTGCATCTATTGAGATGATCAAGTGGTTTTTGTCTTTGCTTCTATTAATGTGCTGTATTACATTTATAGATTTGCATATGTTGAACCACCCCTGCATCCCTGGGATGAAGCTGACTTGGTCATGGATGATCTTTCTGTTGTTGTGTTGTTGGATTCAGTTTGTCATTATTTTATTGAGGATTTTTGCATCGATATTCATTAAGGAAATTGGCCTATGGTTCTCCTTTTTGGAGGTTTCTTTGTCTGGTTTTGGGATGAGAGTAATGTTGGTTTCATAAAATGAATTAGGCAGTGTTCCTTCCCTTCCTATTTCATGGAACAGTTTAAGGAGGGTTGGTATCAGTTCTTCTTTAAAGGTCTGATAGAATTCAGCAGTGACTCCATCATGTCCTGGACTTTTCTTTTTTGGGAGGCTTGTGATGGCAGCTTCAATTTCTTTTTGTGTTATAGATCTATTCAGGTGATTAATATCCTCTTGGTTCAGTTTTGGGTGGTTGTAAGTTTCTAGAAATCTGTGAATTTCTTCGAGATTTTCAAATTTATTAGAGTATAGACTCTCAAAGTAGTCTCTGATGATTTCCTGGATTTCCATGGTGTTTATTGATATCTCTCCTTTTGCATTTCTGATTTTACTTATTTGGGTGTTTTCTCTACTCATTTTAGTCAGGTTTGCCAGTGGTCTGTCAATCTTATTTATTTTTCCAAAGAACCACTTTTTTGTTTCATTGACTCTTTGTATGTTTTTTTTTTGTTTCTATTTCATTGATTTCAGCCATTATCTTAATTATTTCTTTCCTTCTGCTTGTTTTGGGATTTGCTTGTTCTTGTTTTCCTAGGAGTTTGAGCTGTAGCATTAGGTCATTGATTTGAGATCTTTCTGTCCTTTTAATAAATGCACTCATGGCTATAAACTTTCTTCTTAGGACTGCCTTTTCTGTGTCCCATAGGTTCTGTTAGGTTGTGTTTTCATTTTCATTAACTTCCAGGAACCTTTTAATTTCCTCTTTTATTTCATCGATGACCCATTCATCATTGAGCAATGTGTTATTCAGCTTCCAATTGTTTACATGTTTTTTACTGATATTTTTGTTGTTGATTTCTAGTTTTAATGCATTGTGGTCAGATAGAATGCACAGAATTATTTCTATTTTCTTATATTTGCTGAGGTTTGCTTTATGCCCTAAGATATGATCAATTTTGGAGAAGGTTCCACAGGCTGCTGAAAAGAATGTATATTGTGCAGAAGTTGGATGAAATATTCTGTAGACATCAGCTAGGTCCATTTGATCTTTGGTGTGATTTAGTTCTAGGATTTCTTTATTGATTTTTTGTTTGGATGACTTATCTATTGGTGATAGGGGGGTATTAAAGTCTCCCACTATCACTGTGTTGGAGTTTATATATGTTTTTAGGTCCTTCAGAGTATGTTTGATGAAATAGTGTGCATTGACTTTGGGTGCATATAAGTTGATAATTGTTATTTCCTTTTGGTGTATTTCCCCTTTTATTAGTATACATTTAATCAATGTAGGTTTGAAGTTTACTTTGTCTGAGATAAGTATTTCTACCCCTGCCTGTTTTCTGGGACCACTGGCTTGGTAAATCTTCTTCTAGCCTATCACTCTCACCAATGCTTATTTCTGTCAATGAGGTGTGTCTCCTGTAGGCAGCAGATTTTTGGATCTACCATTTTAATCCAGTTTGCCAATCAGTCTTTTGATGGGGGAATTAAGTCGATTAATGTTTAGTGTTAGTATTGATAGGTATGTGATGATCCCTGTCATTTAGTTGTCTTTGTTGTTTAAGGGTTTGAATGTGTGTAGCTGAATCAGTGTTACTCTTTACTTTCTTGCCTTTTCTTCTCCTGTGGTTTGGTATTGCCTTCCCTTTCATGGTTTTGTTTGCTTTCATTTTCTGTGTTTAGAATTCCTTGGAGAATCTTTTGCAGTGGTGGCTTGGTAGTCATATATTGTTTTAGTTTCTGCTTATCATGGAAAACTTTTATTGTTCCATCTATTTTGAATGATAGTTTTGCTGGGTAGCGTATCCTAGGATTGAAGTTATTTTCATTCAGTGCTTACAAGACCTCAGTCCATGCTCTTCTTGCTTTTAATGTTTCTGTTGAAAAGTCTGCTGTGATTTTGATGGATTTACCTTGGTATGTTATTTGTTTTTTCTCTCTTACAGCCTTCAATATTCTTTCTCTAGTCTCTGTGCTTGTTGTTTTAATGATAATATGTCGTGGGGTAGTTCTATTTTGGTTAGCTCTCTTTGGTGTTCTGGAGGCTTCCTGTACCTGAATGGGCATAGTTTTTTTCTAGATTTGGGAAATTTTCTGTTATTATTTTGTTGAATATATTATGCAGGGGGAGAAATGACCCAAACATTGTATGCACATATAAATAAAAGAAAAAAAAAGAACATATTATGCATTCCTTTTGCTTGCACCTCTTCTCCTTCTTCAATGCCCATGATTCTCAGATTTGGCCTTTTGATGGAGTCAGTGAGTTCTTGCATTTTCTTTTCACAGGTCTTGAGTTGTTTCACTAATAGTTCTTCAGTTTTTCCTTTAATTGCCATTTCATCTTAAAGTTCTGAGATTCTTTCTTCTGTTTGTTCTATTCTGCTGGAATGGCCTTCCATTTTGTTTTTTATTTCTGTTTCATTCTTTTTTCTGAGGTTTTCCATATCATGGGTTACTTCCTCTTTAATATTGTCAATTTTTGCCTTTAATTCATTTATCTCTGTTTATGGTGGTCTCAGTTTCAGTTTGGCATTTATTTAGGGCTTCTATGATTTCATTTATTTGTTTTTGGGTTTTCTCATATTTTTTTGTTTTTGTCATCTTGGAATTTCTTGAGTACCTCCTGTACGTTTTGGTTGACCATGTCTAGTAATATCTCTATGAAATTCTCATTGATTACCTGCAGGATTTCTTCTTTCAGGTTGTTCTTGTGGGCTTCGTTGGGTTCCTTGGTATAGTTTATCTTCGTTTTGTTGGAGTCTGGATCTGGGTATCCATTTTCTTCATTTCACTCTAAGTTCTGTACTACTTTATTTTGGGGGACAGAAGGGTTTCCATCCCTTTTTCTTCTTCCCATATTTCCACTAGGTACTGTTTGTATACCTGGACTATGTGTAATTCAGTATTAGCTGGGTAACAATATTAATACGAACAAAACCAAGAGAGAAGATTAAAAAAGAGAAAGAGATAGAAAGATAAAAGGAAGAGAGATGAGAGGAAAAGAGAAAAGAAAATATAATGGGAGCAATGGTGGATGATCAAACAATTCCCTTAAAGAAGAGAAAAAAACAATGCACCAGTTCTGGAACAGTAGAATTGCAGTCATATTTGTTGTGATGCCACTCCTCTAGCATCCAGACCTGTCTGTGTCTCTTAAGAAGGTCGGGAGCCCTCTGGTGGTGTGTGGCAGGTGGGTGGGGTCCCATGGGCCTACAGGTGGAGGCCTTTAATAGAGGCGGACTAGCGGGCCTTTGGAGCATGGGCCTGGTGTGCCTGAAGGGCATGGGCCAGCAGAGTGGAGATCTTGCATGTCTGTGGATTGCCAGCTTGGCAGGCTTTAGGGACATGGTCCCCGTGGAGATCACGCAGGCCTGTGCAGGCATGAAGGTCGCAGCCCAGCAAAGATCATGGAGGCCTGTGGAGGCCTGAGGGTATGTCCTGGTGGAGATCTGAATGTCTGTGGCTCTTGGCTTGTCAGGCCTTGGGGGCGTGGCCCAGCAGAATGGAGATTGTGTGTTTGTGGATCTCAGGCCTGGCAGGCCTTGGGAGTGTGGCCCGGTAGAGCAGGGATTGTGCAGGCCTGTGCAAGCTTGAGGTGAGTGGCCTGACGGAGTGGATATCACTGCAGGCCTGTGCAGATCTGGGGGGGGCGTGTCCTAATGGAACAGAGATCATGTGTGTGGATTGCTGTTGTTACAGGCCTTGGGGGCATAGCCCAGCAGAGCAGAGATCATGCAGGCCTGTGCAGACATGGGAGCGGGGCTGGCAGAGCAGAGATCATGCATGTATGGATCCCCAGCTTGGCGGGCCTTAGGTACGCAGTCTTGCATAGTGGATATTGTGCAGGCCTTGAGGGCACAGCCCAGCAGAATGGAGATTCTGCTTGTGTGGATCGCTGGCATAGCAGGCCTTGGGCGCATGGCCCGGCAGAGATTGTGAATGTCTGTGGATCCCAGGGTTGGCTGGCCTTAAGGGCTCATTGGCGGTGATCGTTCTGGTCTCATGGGTGGGAGTTTGAGGTAGCACAGCCCTGGTGGGGCAAAGGAGCACGGCTGGAGGATGGGAGTTCCCATGGTATGTGGAGCAGCTGCTCCCTGGGCCTATGGGGCAGGGCTTGGCATGCAGCTCCTGCTATTCTTTTAGTATATGGTGGCATGGAGAAGCCTTCCATGAGCTAAGGGTTCAGTGTGCTGATGTTTCAGCTCTCCCTTATGCTTTACCTCAGTCAGTGTGTCTCCAGCCTCTTGGCAAAGTCCCTGGATTATGGAGGTCAGGAGGTCTGTGGCTGTGTCCTGGTTGCCATCTTGGATTCCAGAACAATTCTAAATAATTCAATTATATAGCCAACTCTTTTATCATTCTTTATGTATACCAGACTGCATTAATAAGTGCAATATCTCTCTTAAGTGTGATTGTTTTATCTTTTTATTGCTATTTTCAAGTGCCATTTCAGTATCATTTTTATAACTTTCCCTCTTTGATACATTTCTGTCAAATGCAGTACATTGGTAGCTTTTATTTACAGTAATATGGCAGTCTGTCATTTTGTCCTAAGATCCCATCTCCTTCCTTCCCCTACTACTTGTTTAACAAGGTGACCCACCTTGCAAACCAGATTTCCCAGGTTCCCTTGCAAACAGGATTTTGATTAAATTTGGCCAGTGGATTTGCACATCATTTTGTCTAGCATTCAGTAAGCCTTTTTCATTGAAAGTTAGAAGCTTCTAGGAATCTTGGGGGTTTTCTTCAATTTGTTTTTTATTAGTGCTTTACTTCTTTCTTCTTTATATGTGCCTCTTCAATTTTTATTGCAGGTGAATGAGATAAGGTCTTTTCAATTGGTTTCTCTTTTTCATTTTTATTGTGTAAAAAAAAACACATAATGTAAAATGGACCAGCTTAGCCATTTTCAAGGATACAGTTCATTGGTAGTTAGTATGTTCATGTTATGCAAATATTGCTACCATCCATCCCTTTGTAATTCTTCTCATATTGAAAAACTGAAATGGTACCATTAAAGAATAACTCCCCATTATCTCTTCCTTCATCCTCTGGAAACCATTTACTTTCTTTTTTTATGATTTTGATTACTATATCATTTCAGCAGAATCTTAGAATATATGTCTGTTTTACTATGGCCTGTTTCACTTAATATATATCCTTAAGATTCATCCACCCTGTAGAATATGTCAGAATTTCTTTCCCCTGTAAAAGACTGAATAGTATTTCATTGGATGAATATATCACACTTTACTTATTCATGCATATATAGATGGACATGTGAGTTGCTTTCATGTTTTGGCTATTGTGAATAATGCTTCTATGAACATGGGTGAACAAGTATCTCTTTAATACCTGCTTTCTGGTCCTTTGGGCATGTACACAGTAGTGGAATTATGGGTGATGTGGTAACTGTAGTTTTCATTTTATGAGGAGCTCCCATGCTGTGTTCCATAGCAGCTATATCTTTTTATTTTCCAACTAACAGTCATGACATTCCAATTACTCTACAGCTCTACCATTAGTGATTTGTTATGTTTTATTTTGTTTTTTGATACTAGCCATCCCCATGGCTGTGAAGTGGTATTTCATTGTAGTTCTGTATAGATTCTGGATATTGAACTCTTACCAGATAAATGATTTACAAATATTTTCTCTCATTCTGTGGGTTGCCTTTTTCCTCCATTGATAATATATTTTGATGATGAAAACTTTGTAATTGTCATTAAGTCTAGCTTATTTTTTCCTGTTTTTTGTGTCTTTGGAGAAATAATTGTCAAATCCAATGATGAAGATTTTTGTCCTATATTTTATTTTAGTAAGTTTCAGAGTTGATCAAAATTAACCCCAGTTTACAGTCCAAGCTTTCCCTGGTAAGTGCCAAGACACCAAAAGACTCCACAGTTCCAACATAGTTACATCAGGTAGGTTCTGACAATGCAATTATTATCTATGTGGGGGAAAAGATTCCTCTTGCTTCCTACTTACAATCTTCCCAGAATCCACTCCTTACCTGTATCTTTTTAAAAATATTTGCCACATCAGTCATGATTCTTATTTCCCTAGCTCTGTAGAAATTTCTTAATCTTTTCATCTAATTAAAAACATATTTGACCATCCATGGCCTCTGTTACATTTTCAACCTAATTATATCAATCATCTGTAGATAATTACCTCTCATCTCAGATTATAGACTTCTCATAGACACAAGTTTCTCTTCAATCTCTTTGAAAATTATAAACACAAATTGTTAACATATATTTTTCCTTGAGTTTCATTTTTTGTGGAAAGCATTTATTCTTACTGTTCCCTTGGTGGAGAACAATTGAATGTTTTCATGTATTTGCAGCTTATTCTCAGTTTATTAATTCTTTTGAAGAGATAAAATATGTATTTTTGTATTAGGGATTGAGATGGATACAACCAGCTATTTTTAGATATTTGTTCAAATATGTTGCCCTAGATAAAGGGAAAAGGAGACATTGATGCTATGTTTATTTTATACTGTGAGAAAAAGGGCCAGGTTACCCATGAAATGTAAGGAAGTATTGCAGTGGAGAACTTTCAGGATACAGACCACATCCTGGCTTGTCTTCTCTCCCCTGTGTAAAGGTGCAGACAAGTTATTTGGGGCTGGCTGTTTACTCCTTCTCTAAATGGTATTGGGAACATACTAGAGTAAATGCTCAGATACACTACTCCACATGCTCAGACTTCTCACTTCCCAAGATCACTCATGGCTCTGACTTTGACCTAGTGTTTGTTCACTGGACTTCTTCAACATAAGCTCCTTCTTATGCTGTTATTTTTGAATACATGAAAACATTCATATCATTTGAAGGTAAGAACTACAAGAAAAGGATATTATCAAGTTACTTCTAAAAGACTATTCTTATTTCTCTGGTTTATTATTTATGTGTGTCATGTGGCAAATATAAACACATAAATTTATGTATTTTTGTTAGAAACAGTATATTAGTTCCATTTTCTTCCTACACAAAAGATTGCATGTAATAAACATTGCTCTGTAATTTTTTCCCTTCAAAGTGTATCTTAGAAACCATCTGTGTCAGTTCACAGAGGTCATCCTATTCTCTAATGTATGCATCCTAGTCATTTTGTGGGTATACTGCAGCCCTTAACTGATGAAATTTTGTTATTCAGGTACTGCAATGACTCATAACCAAATGCATACACTTGTTCATGTTTTTGGGAGTTTTATTCTCAGAGTAGATTCCTTGAAGTAGGTTTACAGAGTTAAAGGGCAAGTGAAGGTCTGTTAAATATTTCACAATTCTCTTCCATGGGCAACATTGACCTTCTTACCCTCCCATTTGGTACTAGGATGTTGTAATTTCTGCTTTCTTCTCTGGACTCTGATTTCTTATTGCTAATCTTGAGAATAATTCTTCCTTCCAACTATATCCTTTATTCATTCATTCAATAACCATTAATACAATGGAAATTTGAGAAATGAACAAGACAGTCTTTGATTCCAAGAACCTCCTGGTCTAATGTGAAGAATCACCTGCAAATTGAAACTGACTCATGCAGAGTGATGTCTTTGTTGATGTGGAAACAAGGCCTCATGGGATTCTGTGGGAGAACCAGCTGAGGGATGTTAGGAAAGTCTTAAGAGAAGAATAATCTTAAGATGCTTTATGTAGGAAGTGAGGACAAGCAAATGGATAAGCAGAATTTATAGGCCAGACATTGCAAGGGAGTCGGGTGCATTGAGGGGCAAGAGAGGCTAATGCACCAAGTATATGTGAGGAGATGTGGTAAGACATAGGTTGGACTGGTAGCTGCAGGGCAGTTCATGAAAGATTTTGTATGTCAACATGAGGATTTTGATTTCTATTTCACAAAGGAAGGAAGAAGAAAATGGAATATAATTCATATATAATTCTTATTTAAATATGAATAGAATTCATATTTAAATGATTATGCTTTGGCTATATATGAGATACCCTAATAAGAAATTGTTGAAGATACAAAGTCAAAGATATAGTCAAGAGCCCATAGATGTGTTTGGAACACATTTAGTACAGTATGCACAGGGCACCAGGGAATTAGAAAAACAAGATACAGAACTCTTAATCTGCTCTATACTTGTTCCTCTTCTTGGATTCTCCATTTTAATGATGTGGTCGAAGCCACAAAATAGAGAGTGCCACTTGGTACCTTCTCTTCCTCAACACCTACATGTGCTACATCATCAAGTTCTATTTATTTTACCTTCAAATTGGATCTCAAAGGTGTCCTTTCCACTGACCTTGTAATCAGGTCCTTGTCAGTCCCCCTGCTTTTCCTCTTTCTTGCCCCATGCATTCACAGAGGCTAGAGTGAACATCTTACCTGGTCACACTATTCTGATCCTCCAAATTCTTATCTCTTCCTACTTCACTTTGATCAAGTTCAAGACCCTAATCCCACCTCCTGTGTACAGGGCCAGTTTCTTCTCCAACCTTCTAATTCAAGTTGAGCAACGTTCCCTCTTCATTACTTTCACTGGGTTTCTTTCATGTTCTGGAGCACATGGACCGTTTTTCTACCTCTACACACATGTTCATACATGTTCTTTCAGTCTGGATCCTATTTTCTCTCCTGTCCTTTCTCATGGTATCCCTTCCTCATCCTTCAGGTCTCCAGCTACATGTCACTCCCTCAAGGAGATCTTCCTTAACACTGAATCTCTGTTAGGTTCCACTCTTACTTTTTCAAGGCAACATGAAATTTTCTGATATGTCTAACAAAGATGAATTGCTCTACCACATCCAGAGTGGAACAATTGTCACATCTCTATTATTGTCTAAAGAATGTAATACAGTTCAGAGTTCCCATTTATGATTAATGGGAGATTATTCAGTTTGGAAGACAGGAGGAGGGCTCTGTTTCCTTGGGTAGCATTGTCAGTTTAGATCCTTTTGCTAAGAGATGCTGCTGTTGAGGTTTTACCTCCATCAATGACTGTGCCAGGAATGGGACCAAATGTGCCCCTCCATCACTTAAAGGTTTTGTCACAGGAGTCTTTGACAAGATACTAAGTCCTTTCAGATTAGTGTCTATGCCCCAGAGTTACTACACAGCTATCTAAAGTAAAGTCTTCCTACTTCAAATAACTTTAAAGAAGAATGGGGCCTGTTGAAATTAAAATGTATCGTTAGAGTAAAAGAGACTTAAAACTCATTTTGAGAAAATAATGTAAAATGCCTCATTAATAATTTCATGTGAATTACATGTTAAAATGATATTTTGGATATTAGATTAAGTATAATTTATTATAAAAATTAATTGTACCTGTTGTTTGTTTGTTTCAATGTGGCTATTAGAAAATTTAAGACTACATATGTAACTTGTATTGCATTTACATTAGACAGTTTTGCTCTAGATTTTTCAAGACAGAGGACAGAACTCTGTCCCCATTTGGCAGCTCTGCCCTCCTTAGCCACTATACACAATGCCTGAATATCTTTCTGTGGGGGGAGATGGAAAATTTACCTTTATATTTTTTCTTAATAAGTCAGCCATAGGGAAGAAGGCACAGGGTAATTCCTTTATTACATTATAGGTAATATCATCATCCTGGCACAGCAGTTTTATCACAACCTATAATTGCATGTAAATCATTTGGCTAGTGTTTGATTCCTATCCACCAGATGTAAGCTCCATAAAGGAAGACAACATTTCACTTTTGTTCTCTTTACATCCTTAACACTGGGAAATTTTGAAAATTTGAATGAATGAATGGCCACATAATGAGGAAAGGCTGTCAAAAAGACATGCTTTAAATGTTGAAGGATATTTAGGGGTTATTTAGGTTAGAAAGGAAGAATTACATTTCACACAGAAAAAAACAACATTCAAGAGGGAGAGAGGCATGACTGGAAATCCCCCACACCAGCCACTGCAGAATTATGATTGTCAGGGCTCAGATCATGGAGCTCCATTTTTTCCCCAGAGGTACAGTTAATGCTGCTTATGGTAGAAGAAAATAACAATTCTAAGTTTATGATGCTCTTGGCAGGCAGAGGGTAGAGAGACTAAGAGGTAGCTATGCCATATATTACATGGAGGGCTGAAGGTAGACAGCACACTTTGTGGGAGACACTTGGGTTCTGATGTTGAAAGCAGACCTGACTATATTTAAAGTTCCCAGTTCTTCTTGAGATTAAGCTAAATTTTATCTCTTCAATTAAGGACTTGGTTGGTCTGCTGTGTGTTACTCACTTGAAAGTGCTAAATGAGATGTTCACCAAATCAGTGGTGAGGCAAAAAAAAAAAAAAAGCAGAAATTCAACTGAATCTGTGTGTTAGAACATTATTATCCCCTTATGTACAGGTTCACTGTCTGCAGTTTCAGTTACCAGTGATCAACAGAAGTCCAAAAACATTAAGTGGAAAACTCCAGAAATAAACAATTGATAAGTTTTAAATTGTGTTGTGCTTTGAGTAGCATGATGAAATCTCACTTCATCCCTCTCTGTCTTGCCCAAGGTGTGAATCATTCCTTTATCCGTGTATTCCCACTGTATATATTACCCACCTGTTGGTCACTCAGTGGTCATCTCAGTTATCAGACCAACTGCCCTGGTATCACAGTGCTTGTGTTCAGGTAACCCTTATTCTACTTAATAATGGTCTCTACACCCAAAAGCAGTGATGATGGCAATTTGATTATGACAGAGAAGTTGTAAAGTGCTTCCTTTGGTGAAAAGGTAAAGTATAATAAGGTAAGAGGAGACAGAGACAGAGAGAAAGAGACAGAGACACAGACCACACTCACGTAACTTTTATTGCAATATACTAATTATATTACTATTAGTTAGGACTAATCTCTTACTGTTCCTAATTTGTAAATTAAACTTCATCATAGATATAATATGTAGGAAAAAGCATAGCATACATAGGTTTGAGGCATCCATGGGGTCTTGGCATGTGGTTCCATCAGTAAGGACCACTATAACACTCTGGGCACATCACATCCATCTGTGCTAAATTGACCTTAATATACTTAGCAGCAACATACACCTCCCTGGACGTTACCACTCAAAATCTGACAACGGAAAACACAAGCCTTTGGCTGATTCTCACCAGCTGGCATACCACTTCCCCTAGTTTCTTCACACTTCATCCCTGGGCCAGGCCTCAGTAGCACTACAAAAGACAGAATCCTTGTCTAAGTCCCTGGGTCTCTTGATCCTGTGTCAAGGATCCAGGCTGTGACTGATGGCGTCTTATGGCTGTGGCTGTTTGCTATGTGTCTTTTCCTTCAAGTCTCTGAGGAGGAGGCAGGGCAACATTCGATGACAGTGTGAATTCTGCATTTCCATACTCAGACCTAAGCTAGGACACAAGATCTCAATTGGTTCCTTATTCCTGCTGTAGCAAGTTATCCCAAATTTAGCAGCTTAAAACAATTAAATGCCTTATGCCATAGTTGTGTGGGCCAGTGATTTGGGTAGACTGACCCAGTAGGTCCTCTGTTCTGTGTCCAGAAGGCTGAAGTTAGGATTTGGGTGGCTACGAGTCTTGGGCAGGGGCAGAATCTGTTTCCAAGTTAACTCCGGTTCTTGACCACATTCAGTTCCTTGCCATTATAGGACTCAGGTCCTAGTCACTTGCTGGTACCAGATTTAGTCCTTTCCCTCATGGCATCTGAGTCTGATCTCTCTAATTTCTCCTTCTGCCACAGGTCATGACTCTATGTAGAAGATTCTCTCTGCTTCTAAGATTTCATGTGTTTGGATTGGGCTTACCTGATTATTCAGTTAATCTCCCTACTTTAAGGTCTGAAACATTAGTTATACCTGCAAAATCATATCCTATTTATAGGATTCAGGGATAAAAGTATGAACATCTTTGCAGACCTTTTGACTACCACAGGCTCCAAGTTTCCCTTGTCCTCACTGGTTGAAGAAGTGGCGCCCTTCTCGTAATAATAAAGTTTATACTTCCTGCCAGCCTCCTGGGTTTGACTATGCTTTACATTCTGCATGCCATTTAATGCTTGCAACAATTCTAGTAAATAGATAAGCTTATTTCCTTATTACCAACCAGAAAGTAAGGCTGCAATGGTGGCCTGGTAAGGAGGTTAGGTTAGTTATAATGATGATACACGATGATGTGGATACCATGGAAGGATGAGCTGAGGAGGTTGGCTTGGCCTCCAAGAGGTGTTTGAGCTAAGGTGTTTTGCAAAAAGTTGCTGGGAGGGAGAGCCCAATACTATCCTTGGCTAATGAGAGGAGGCACATTCAAAGCTGGGGAGGAAGCAGCATTAGTCAGTGAAGCAAGGGAGATTTAGGGAGCTGGGCATTGAGGTCATAAGGAGGCAACCTTAAGACAGGCAAAGAGGGTTTGAAGCATGTGTTCCAGAGATCAGGACTGGGTCTGTGAACAGAAGATGGGTGTCAGAACATACCCTTCACAAGGGGCCTAGGAAGGGGCAAAGGGATGAGATGCAGGGCTTAAAGGCTTGAAGCTGGATGTTTGAAGGTTACGGAGTACCTTGTCTTCTCAGAGCACCTCTTATAAAATCCCTTAACAAGTTGAAATAGAATTATTTGATATATAAAGCATTTCTTTAGAATGGTCCTAGGGTGCCATGAAAATACTAAAGGTAAGCCAACACTCTAAATATTTTAAGGGGAGAAGTAAGAAATAATATAAACAAATACCAAAACACAAACCCCTCAAAGCAGCTTCTTGAAACAGTGTATCGAAGGCTCTTCCTCCGTATCCCAGTCACCTGCATCAGACTGAAATTTTCCTCCTTGCTTCTTGGTAATAACAGAACTGAGTGACACATTCTGGCTGCTGCCCCAGGCCAGGTCTCAGAGGAGCTCAATGATCCAGAATGTTACTATCTCCACAGAGGATGAATCTCCCAGTGGTAGAAGTAGCAGATGGAATTTGAATCCTAGAATGACATGCCAGGATATTATTTGAGATTTCCCAGTTAGTCAGAGGAGAAAATTAATTCTGGTTGTTTATCTTCCTAATCAGCAGAGCAACTCTCTCATTAAAATCATTAAATAACATCTTTTCAAGTGAATTAATGATTGATGGAAGAGACTGAATTCTCTTGGAGAGAGGGCCAAAAAGAACTTTGGCTGTTGCAACAGATTTTTCTTGTTTTGGATCATTTCTTTCTGAGAAATTAGCCTGGTTCAGAGAAGCAGGTACTCTCTCTCTGGAAGTTCAGGTGCCCCTTATGGTTAGTTGAGTAGTCTTAGACAGATTATAGGTCAGCCTTAGACCCATAGTCTTTCCTTTAAACATGGGGCCTTCACTTTCTGGCATCCAGTTTGGAGACACAAATGTCAGTTATGTTAATCATATGGATATGGCAGAACTTAACGTAAGACTCATTGCAGCGTGAGGGTTGTTGACAACACTGACATACACAGTGGGCCTGTGCAACCAGGAGTTGTTCCAAGACAGAAGAAGTTCCAAATGTTCTCATTTCTTGGCATCTGCAGTGACAGTACTTTTTTTTTTCATGACATATCTACACAAAAAGAAAATAACCCATAAAATCACCTTACCAATGAGTCACATCTCAACAATTTATAGTATGTTTATGCCCTGACAACTTAGTTGCTATTTGAAAAAAAAACAATAAACATAAATTGAAAGAGGAAAACCGTACTTCTATTTTATTTTTAAATAATACAGCAGTGGCATGTGTGTATTTGTTGGGTCTGGCACAATTTCTGAAACCTTGGAATCAGGTTGGGTATCACCACTCTCATTTCTTGCTTCATATTGGAATTTTCAGCTATTGCTAGTCTGGTGAAGATAAACCATCATCAAAAGAAATGCAATGTGTTTTAATGTTGAAACTGTGAACCAACTCAAGCTAGTGGCCAGTGTCTGACAAATGCTGGCCATCACCACATTTGTCTGGAAACTTTAAATGTCCCCCAAATCCTTTACGAATTGTTTGCCATACCCTTGGCATGTTGGCACAACACATACATATCACTGATGTAAGTACCTGAAATGTATGAACTCATTTCATCCTCACAACAGCCCTGAGATTTATACACTATTTCGATTACTAGTCCCTTGTTTGGAATTGAAGACACTGAAGTACAGAGAAGTTAAGGATTGTGCGGAAGGTCACGGAGCTAGTGTAAGCAGAATTTGAACCCAAGCATCATAGCTCTACAATCTTTATACTGCATATGCACACAGGTTAGAGACCAAAAAAGCTTGGCTCTATTCAGAATTTGCATGGCCCTTGCAAGCTAACTGACTTCTCCAGACCTCAGTGTCCCTTTCTGATGAGACAGAATAATAACAATTGTCTTAGCATTAAATTAGACAATGTAGAGCGAAGGCCTGAGCTTAGTGTCTGACACAAAGTCATCACTTAAAGCTAGCAAAATTCTGCACATTTATCTATTGTGTCTCTTTATTTTCTTTTTCCCCTTATAGGAACTCCATGGGATGAGAAACCAAAGCACAGAGATAATTCAGTGGACATTGCAGAAGGACTGTGAATATTGACTCAAAACCTGTCCCTAGGGGCATAGATTTCCCCAGTATCATTTTTTTCAGGACCTTCCATCTCCCTTGGCCTTTGTGAAGATTGAAGGAAGCACTGAGTTTTCTGAGGGAGGTACTTTCTGTGAATGCATGATAAAATTCTGATAGAAATTGATAGGAATGCTTTCATAAAAAGCTTTATATTTCTGACAAATCTTAAAATCTGTATGGAAGCACAAAAGACCCCAAAGGCCAAAATAATATTGAACAATAAAGAGCAAAGCTGGAGCTATCACAGTACCATATCTCAGGACATACCATACAGCCAGAGTAGCCAAACAGAATTTTATTGGCATGAAACTGGACACATAGGCCAGTGTAACAGAATAAATATCACACAAATAAACCCACACATTGGCTAATCTGGACAAAGGTGCCAAGAAACGCTTTGGAGAAAGGACAGTCCCTTAAAGAAATCTTTCTGGGAAAACTGGATAGCATGTGCAAGATTGAAAGTCGACCCTTGTGTCTCACCCTGTACAAAAGTCAGCTCAAAATGGGTCAAAGACCTGAACTATGAAACAACTGGAAGAAAAGAGGGAAACATTTCAAAACATTGGAATAAGCAATGGTTTTTTGGATATGACTTCAAAAGCACAGAAAGCAAAAGCAAAAATAGGCAAATGAGATTATATCAAACTAAAAGGCTTCTGCACAGAAAAGGAAACTGCAGACTAAAGAGAACCCTATAGAAGGAGAAGAAATATTTGCCTACTATTAATCTGACAAGGGGTTAATATCCAGAATATATAAGGAATTTCTAAAAAATTAACAACAAAAAACTAAGTAATCCAATTAAAAATGAGCAAATGATTTGAATTGACATGTCTCAAAAGAAGAGATACAAAAGACCAACAAATAAATGAAAAATCTAAACTATGATGAGTTATCATCTCACTCTAGTTAGAATGGTTGTTATCAACAGAAACAAACAACAACCATAAAAAGACCAAAAATCTTAACAAGGGTTGGTGAGATGTAGAGGAAAAGGAACTCATATACACTCATTACTAGCACAACCATTATGGAGAACAGCTTGAAGGTTACTCAAAAAAGTAAAAGATCTAAACTAAAAATGGTTATCCCATTTCTCTAGGCATGTACCCAAAGGAAATGCCCATTTATTATGGCATTTTTCATAGTAGCTGTGATACGGAATCAACCTAGGTGCCCATCAACAGATGAGTGGATAGAGAAAATGTATTTCTACCAGTGGAATATAAAATAGAATGAAATCCTGCCACTTTCAAGGGATGGGAGGGAAAGCATTATGACAGGTGAAATGAGGCGGCTCAAAAAGACAAGTACCACGTGTTCTCTCTCTCATATGTACAAGTTAAAAAAAAGTTGCCCTGAATATTCATTAGTGAGTTTGAGAAGGGAGGAGAGATAAGGGAAACAGGATTTGGCCAAAGCACACTTTGTGCATGTGTTGAAATAACATACTAACCCCCATTAGCATGTATGATTGATACATGTCAATAAAAAATTTTAAAGGTCTATTTTGCTGGTGATAGAAAAGGAGAGTGAAAAAATTGCAGTCCTCCTTTTCTGACAAAATAGAAATGTCACAATGTAGTCCCATGTGTTACCTTTCTTTAAAAAATAAATAAGTTGAAAAAATAAAAAGAATCTTCTACTAATTAAAACATAAAGCACAAAGACCAGAGTGGGGGGGTGAGAATCATTCCCACAATGTCTTTGTGTTCCAAAGTCTCAAACTGTTTTATTCATGACCTCTAAATGAGTGAAAACCAGTTCTGCCACAAATACTCATCTCCAGTAGCCCTGAGTGGCAACCCATGCACCAAACTCATCCCTCAGAGTCTTGAACTCATTTCCAGAGCTTTTCTTAATGATGAATTATAATATTCTGTTTTAATAATGTGGTTTTGATGGTTGTGTATTTCTCTCTGTCACACAGAAAAGTTTAAGAGAAGGAGATAAACCATGAAATAAAGGAATCCTTGCTGCATTGTGTCTGGAGTAGTTCCACCACCAAACAGTTGCGTGGATTTGTGATGTCTCACCTTAATGCACCTCCATGCCATCTGTAATACTGGGATGACCTTACTTTCACCTTGGATAAGGCTGTGAAGATGAGGTTGGCAGGAAACACTGTCGACATTCTGTTGAGGATTCTCAACTCTGGAATGTTGTTTCCACTTTCCTCCCATCTCTACTTTCAGTCCAGGAATTCCCATATCCTTCTAAGATAGATTCAAAACCAATTTATTTTTTAGTACTAGGGAAAAGTAGGAAAATATTTATAATAAAAATAAATATTTAAGAGATGGAGAGTAAGCACCCTTGAAGAAAACAGCCCTGGAATTCCTAGTCCTTGATTTTCTCCAAGGATGCTGTTTTTCCTACTTTATACATTACTTTCTTTAGAAATATTTACCTGTTTCCCTTAACACCGTTGTAGAAATTGTTTTTTGGACTTTTCTTAAAGTGTTTGCATGAGCATGATCTGCACAGTATGGACTCATTTGGTTCTTTTTTTTTTTTTTTTTTTGGTCACTGCAGAGATCTATGAGAGTTACAAGAACATTTACAGTGATGACATCTGGGAAATCAATGAATAAATCCAAATTATCTTTCAGGACAATCTTCTACGCAGTAGGTTTTCTCCAGTTATCTTTCCACCTTTTGGGAGAAATAATATTTAAGAAATATTTAATCTTACATTATTTCTTCTCCTCTAGAAGGCAGTAACCTCGAGTCTAAACAAAGTTCAAAAAAATTAATGCTTAGAAAAAAACTGAGATAAATTTGGGCCTTGACAGCAGAGATTGGTAGAAGGAAGGATGGTTGGAGCTTTATAAACTTACCTTTCTTTTATGTGACAAACTTAATTAGGAATTGCAGGTTGGTCCTGTTCAGGTGTTGACATAGGGAGGACAGGAACCTGCAGTTAGGATATTTGGCCAAGGTGTGTCAGTAGTGGCTCACAACTGGTAGTATGGCCTGTACACCAATATTAGAAATAATGTAGTAATAAGGCTTTCAGTATTTTAATTATTTTAGGTACCATGTTCAATACTTCTTATGGGATTCTTTCATTTAATTATTACTTGACCTTAGAAGGTAAGATTAGTAATTTTCTTCTATTTACAGACAGGGCTGTTGGGCCTAGAAAAATTAAAACTGTGCTAAAGATCCCAGAGCTAGGAAGATATAAGGCCAGGATGGCTCCCAACCATCGTTTTACATTAATCTTGGTGGCATTTGGAAAGACAAAACAAATGACTTAGCTCATTTTTAGAGTTTGAGTCAATAGATTGAATTAGAGCCTGAGAAAGTGTATTTTAAAAGCTCAACAGGTGACCCACTGCCATCATTTGCCTGAGGAGCAAGGATTAGAATCTCTGACTTCTAATTAATTATATTAATTAAATGTTTACTTACACGATGATTCCTAGTTTTTACTATTACATTTTTTTCAGATATAATATTCACAAATCCTACATGCCAATAGTTTAGCTCAAAATAAACCAATTTGAAAATTCACTTTTTCTTACTGCATAAATGATTATTAAGTAGCTATTATAGACTTCAGCTGTAGAGATTTAAAAAGACACTACTCTTGCTATGAAGTCCATTTAGGTTAGTGGTGGGGGGTTGGAAGAAGAGGAGAATATGGCATATTGAAATGTTGAAAGGATTTTCTTTCTTAATTTACATTAATAGGTTTGTTGAACACATACTTTGTGACAGCTGGTGAGCCTTGGGAAAACAGATAAATGGGACAGTCTCTGCCCTCAACTTGCTCAGTCTAGCTGGAGAGATAACACATATCAAGCAATCAGAATGCTTGTTTGGTATAACTGGCAATAGCTATACTGGAGCTGTGCAGCCAGGAGGAGGGAATGCCCCCTGCACTGGGAGAGGTGAGGAGTCTTAGAAGACTTTTAAATCAGTATCCCGGGTAAGCATTTTCCAGGTAAATAAGAAGAGGTGAGGTAAAGTATGTCTTTAGAAGGTCCTATGGGCCATGTCCCAGGTTTATGGATTGTTCACAGCTTTCCAGGGTTGTTTAAATAGTGAGGAGTTCACAGTTACTAAGGCTTAGAGTTGGTTGTCATTGCTAGCAGGGAACCCATTGTCAGGAGTGGTCCAGACACGTACCTACCATCAGCCCAGGAAAGCTGCCATCTTTGATTTTCCATCCCATTATAAGTCATTCTGAGTGGGGAAACTGGTACTGATCCTTTATATACTGGGGAACATAGGATTTAAATGATTCTCCCCTGTTAAATCAAACTGTATCTGACCTAAGAAAGCCTCCATTCTCATTTACTCAAGTCCTTACATAACAAAACTGCTACCCTACTCAATGCATAAACAAAGTAAACACCTAACTTAAGAATTCACCCTTGAAGCAAACAGCTGATCCCCAGCCAGTCACAATAGCCAAACTTCTCAATCACAGCCTGTTCACTGTCAAACCAGGTTCAGTTAAGAAGTGCTTTATATACATATATAAAACAGAATAATGAAACCCATAAAAATTGTCTTAAAAGGGTGAAGAGGGAATATGAAATAGTAATATAGGGGGGGTAAATTTGATTAAAGTACATTATATGCATGGATGGAAATATCGCAATGACATTCCTTTGCATAATTAATATATGCTAATAAAAAAGACATATGCCAAGATTTAACAAATTGAGCTATCTCTGTAATTCACTTCTGTTTTCTGTACATACCTTCTTGTCTTTTCTGTCTATAATTATTGTCAAGCCAAGTGGCAAGCTCTGGATCTTTCTGAACCTAGACTGGTTTTGGGCACTGTCTAAGTCACAAATTGTCCTTTGCTCAATTAAACTCTGTTAAATTTAATTTTGCTAAAGTTTTTCTTTTCTATACTCCTCAAGTGACAGTTTAGCAGATCATATTTATAGGGACTGTTAGAAGCATTTTGTAGCTAACATTCATTATTCATAGCAACCCTGTGGTGTAGGTACCATTTTTATCACCATTTTATAATTATGGAAACTGAGGCATGGAAAGGGAAGTAACCTAATCAATGTCACATAAAGAACAAGAGTCAAGAATTTTCACCCAGACATTTGGACTTTAGAGACCACATGCTTTTTCATTGTTATTATTATCCTTTTTGCTAATATTTATTTGTCAACTGGCCTGAGGGAAATGTTTATTTTCAAACATTATATAAATCACTATATACGCATGATCTATTACACAGGATCTATTTTTAATCCTATGAAAGAACATTATAATCCCTATTTTACAGATGGGAGAACCAAGGCCCTAGATTAATGCAGATGATAACAGCATGGTCATAATGTGAACCATGTCAGTCAGCGTCAAAGCCTACACTTTTAATCATCGTAGGATTCTGCCTCTAATTGAAATAACCAAGTGACTTAATGTGTGTAAAGAATAACCCCACCCTTCAGTTTTCAGTGAAAGTTGTGGGGAAGAAAAGAAAATTATCCTTTTATCTTAGATTAGTTGGATTTGTCTGTACGAATGTTAGGCAGTTATTTGGGTTCTCCTGTCTTCCCTGAAGAGACAGAAAAGGGGGAGGAGAAGGAAGAATAGGAGAAGGAGGAGGAGGAGAAGAAGGAAGGGGAAGAGGAGGAAGAAGATGGAGAAGAAGAGGTCAGCAGTTTTTCTTCTCTGGAGATGAGTCTCTAATTGAGTCCCATCCCTCACTCTCTCACTCATTCCTGGATGAAGGTCTTGCCCCATCATTTGTATGACAAATGGGTATCACTTAGGAAAAAGAGCCTGCAATGTGAGGATGTTTTCACAACTGGGGAAGACTTTGCTTATGGGTTTTCAGAGTATAGATCAAATTCCAGAACCCCAGTTAACCCACACCTTGTGTAGACACAGTGGAGTGCTGTGAAGAATTTTGGGGGAGATTACTGGTGCTTCAATACTGAAGTATGCAAATGCTTTAATTCCATCAGCTACTAGAAATTATAACATAGATCATGTGGTAATTAGTACTTACATTCTGAGTAAGAAAGTACTAGCCTGACAACTAAGAATTGGATTGCGATAGTCCTCTCATCTATTCTATCTCAGTTGAGCCCCACAGGCAACAGATGCTACTCATATCATAAATTAGAAATTTAAAAAATGAAGTTAGTTATTTTTATTACTCTCTTCTTTGAAATGAAAGTTTTTGAGATATTTAAATGCTTGACTTAAATGTTTTTATGACTACAAAATGTCTAAAAAGTGCCTGCCAAATCATTTTTAGAAGGGATTATATTCGTCAAGGTCAGTTACATGTATGAGTTTATGTTTTGTAGGTGAACACTATTTATCACAAATGTCCAGTGGACAATGTTGAGGACTGCTACCTTAGGAGAACCTATATACTGACATCTTTGGGACTCCTCATTAGCTTCTCTGGGTTCTGCCCTGATGGCAGACAGCTCTTTACCAAAGGAAGGTTTTGCTCCAGTATCCCAGCTCTGAGCTGAGTTCTTCCCATGATTGGTCACATCAATCAGAATAATGGCACACATTGCATGCTGGGTGATGCTGGATTCTACTTGATCTGAGAGCCTGGTCTCTTTCACTGCTCTATCCTGGTTAGTGGTTTGATACCTTTTCTCTAACACTTACTTAATGCATGTGACCCTGGTTGCCCTGGTTTGCCCTGGGACCTTTTCAAAGCCACCTCTGCTACTGCTGGGACCTCTTGCTCTGCCTCTTTTGGACACTTACTCTGTGTAATATGATGCTGATGAATAGTAAATACATGGATAAATGGTGACACAGATAAATTATTTGATAATTAAAGTTAACTCTAATCAATGACTTCAAAACACATTCTAGTTTTACCATTACAATAAGCTATAGGGAGTAAGGCTGAAAACTACCTGGGCTGAATCCACAGCTCAACCTGTTCAGTATCTTAGGAGTCCAGACCATCTGTAACTTCTGTCAAGTGAAGATCACAAATTTGCAAATTGACTCCAGATCTCAAGGACAACTAAGTAGAATCCCCATGAAGAGTTTACATATGTAAAGAATGGATAGAGAGGATTTTCTACCTAATGATTTTGGAAAAATGACAATTGTTTTGGGGATTGGTTGCCTAGCATGTTAAACTCAGCATAATCAGAACTCAGGATTCTCAAATAAGAGAGCTCAAATAAGGCTCTAAATGAGCCTGTACCCTATTTTTCTGATTTCCTGATTTCTATTCTTTTTAACCTATGCAGTAGCCTGGTTGACTACTAGTTTCCTCAGTGTGTAAAGGATATTTTCCAGCTCAGAAGAAATTAATTTTTACACAAGTAAAATGTCATTTGGTTATATAATGGAGCATTTAAGCATGGGCTTACTCCATGAATTTTTGCATTCCACAAAACAAGTATTTGAGGTCTTTTGTTGACCCGCTTTTCCTCTAGCAGATTTTCTTATTTTCTCAGAGTTGCTTGCAAACATATTTACAAAGATGCACATATTCACATCTGAGGAGAAGGTTTCTGGCAAAGTGCATGCAATTGACAAGAGTGAGAGCCTAGTCCCAGTGTGCAAGGCAGAATGTGGTGAGTACTATAAGATATGGAAAAACCAAAATGAGAAAGGAGTTTGTCTGAGGTCACTGAAGGAGGCAGCAGAGAAAGGAATTTTCCTGCAACAGTGATAGGTGGGAAGACATCATAGGGAAATCTGATCCACATAGATAGCCTTACAGAATTTCAGTGTGGGGGACATTACAGGGGCTACCCAAGCCAATCCTTCAATTTCACATACCTCAGGTCCACTATTTGTAACCCAAACACTCCACCCCCTTCAAACATCCCTAACAGATGCTTGTCTGTTAGAAGTCCTCCATGATGGGTACTCACTTCCTAATAGGCAAGCTATTTTTTCATAACTCTTGTCTACATCCAGCCTATCTCTGCAATAGCAGTCAGTTTTGTCCTTTCACTGATGATAGCCCTTTACGAATGTGAGGATACATATCATGCCTTCTATAAATCTTCACTCTCCTGACATGATCGTACCTGGATGCTTTGCTGCCTCACCTTCTTGATTATCTTCCTCTGAACTTGCCTCAGTTCTTAGTTGAATCTGGAACTGAACCCTGTCTTGTAACTAAACTCTATAATGGGTTCAGCACACAGTGAAATTATTTGACCTTGCTTTTCCCCAATGCCATGTGTATCTAAGACAAATCAACTATATTGAAGTTGAGATAGTGTTGATTTCCACTGACCCTGCAACCAATAAGCTCACGGCTCCCTTATAGAGAATGGCTCCCATCCAATACTGTAGTCTGTACAGGATTATGATTCTGCCCTCTAATATACTAACTTATATTCTTACTATTGGGGCACCTAGGCTGATCTCTACATTTTGTGGAAAAAGTTATTTGTAAAAATATTGAGCAGAACAAACATGAGGACAAGGTCAACCCCTAAAAATGTTGTTTTCTTTTAAAGTCTCTTTTCAAAGATAAGGACATAAAACCAATTATCAGACTGATCAGAAAAAACATAGTTTAATCTTGTTATTTTTATGAATTGTGACCTCTATGATAGAAAGTGTCCATGCAATCTTTCAAAACGTTGATCTACTCTTTCATTCAGCTTCTGCTTCAGTTATTATTGCAAGTAGATAAAAGAAATATGGGGCTGGCAGTTGGGGGTGTTGCTAACTGAATACTTATTAGGATTATTTCTAACTCTCATATGAAGGTTTCTTAATACACCATTGTCTGCAATAACATTTCATATAAAGAGGGAGCATAAATTCCTAATGCATTTTCCATTTTGTTTCTTAATGAGAATAGAGAATTTTTTTAAAAAGCTTTTACTAAAAATCTATTTCTTTCCTGTCATGAGGAGGTATGTAACTAGAATTGTTTTTGCCTAACTAAAATTTTCTATAAACTTGAGTACTGAAATATTTATTTTTCCATTGTGAAAATAATGGAAATATTTTTTTTTCAGTCTCTCTTCCTAGACTAGTACCCAAAGGAGAGGGAATGATGTAGTTTATCATACAAGTATTGAATCCAGAGGAAACACAAGAACTACTTAATATTAATAAAAAATGATGACAGTTCCAGAAGAATGACTCTGCATAGCTCTCTCAAGTTCATCAGCATCTTGTTACACTAACTGGAACCCTGAGTTGAGGAACAAAGGGTAAATGTAAGAAAGTATTGCCAGATCACATGGTAGTTCTCTGTATATAATCGAGAGAATGTAAGTCAGCATACAATAGAGACATCTGCACACTCATGTCAATAGCAGCATATTCATACAGCCAAACTATGGCATCAGCCTAGGTGACCATAACCTAGGATAAAGAAAATGTGGTACATATACACACTGGAATATCATTCGGCCATGAAGAAGAATGAAACTATGTTGTTTGCATGAAAATGGATGAGATCACCATGTTAAGTAAAATGAACTAGGTTCAGAAAGACAAATATCATCTATCACATGTTTTCTCTCATATGCAGACTCTAGACCATATTTATGTGTGTGTGTATAACATGAATGTAAATGGAGCACTGCTGATGGTACAAGTGGGGGTGGAGAGAGAGAGAGGATTATGGGGAGTCAATAATATCAAAATGCATTATGCCTATGTATGAAGAGGCAGGTTGAAACATACTAAAACCTGTTTAAAGTAGGGGATGAGGGAAAGAAAGAGCAATAGTGGAGATAATTTGATCAAAGTACAATGTGTGCATGTCTGAAAATACCATGGTGAAACCCCTTTGTACAATTAATATACAGTAATAAAAATGCACTGGGAAGAATTTAGTGAGCACGGAAGAAAACTGGGGGGAAAAGTTATAAAGGTTCATTGTGAAACTTGCACCTTGCAAGATGTTAGGTATCAAACCCTGCTGTAATATGCAAATCATGTTTATTATTTTAAAAATTTCCATTTTGAAGAGTGTAAAATTTATTTATCTATGTATATATCCACTCAAATTCTTTCTCCTTTTCCCTGTCTTTACTATTGCAAACATTGCTGCAATAACTGTGCTATGCCTGCTCACATTTCTGTGTGTACTTATGCATAGGGTTATGTTTTTCAAACCCTCTCTCCCTCTCTATTTATTGAAGAAACAAGGCAATGCCTCTTTAGAATACCATGTAAATTGGATTTTGATTATTAATTCTTTTAAGTATTCCTCTAATGTATGTATATGAACTGAGTGGAATATTTTAAATTATTTTGGCAATAAATAAAATCCTTGCATATTTTTGTATTCATAATTTTAGTTTGATTCCATTATAATCAAAGAACTTAAGACAATGACATCAGTCCTTTCAAAATTTGTTGACATTTGCTCTAAGGCTGGCATATGATCATTTTTGCTTAATGTACTATGAGAACTATGTCACTGTTGGTTACAATGTTCTGCATATGCTAATTAGATCATTTTTAATTTTTTAAAAAAATGTCTCTTGGGTCTTACATATACTTACTAATTTTTATTCTATTGCCTTTCTTATTTTGAATGTCTCAAATCATTTTTAGAAAATAAAGCAACCTACTAGATAATAGACATTAATACAAAAACATTGTCATAAAAATCATTGGGTTACTGGTTTGGATGCAATTTGATAAACAGAAATCAATGGAGTCAGAAAGCCACAAATCTGGAGAGATTTAGTGGAAGATAGGACCACATCAATGGGAGGAAGAAGACAATTTATTAATGGAAGCTCATCATATGAATAATTATATATTATGCAAAATGTAAGAATGGAATATAAGTGTTAAAGGTCAAATATAAAGGTAGTAGGAAAAAGCATATGAGATTGTATTTATGACTTACGGTCATAAACAGAGAGTTGGTCCTTCCATTCATGAGTTGTGGCTGCTATTGTTTTATGAAATGAGAAATGTGGTAAATTCTATTCTCTGTTCCTATAGTTGGCACCAAAACTAAGCAAACTACCCAAAAATAGCCCTTGATATATATTTTTGCATACAATTTTGCATTTCAATGAAACGTTCCCAAAATTGGATTGTTAGATCAAAGTGTATGCATTTTTAATTTCAATACATTTTACCAGACTGTTTCTTAACTGTTTCAATTTTTTTCTTACATAGTGTCATCCATTTATACTTTAAGTTAAATTTAGGATGAATTAATCATGCTCTTAAAGAAACCCACAGGGATATATGTTAAAATTACATTCTAATAAGGAATGGCGATTTAGAATTACATTAAATGAACAGCTTAATATGGATAATTGACCTATTTTCAATCCAAGGAAATATTTTATAAGCATAAAAACAAAGAAGTCACAAATGAAGACATTAAAACCGTAGACAGTGGTTTTTCTTGGGTTTGGAACTAAATGTGACACTTTTTTACTTTTCTGAGTTTCCAATATTCATGTTCTACTTTTATAGTAAGAGCAATTATTTAATAAGTGAACTGTCTAGTAATAGGGTCAGGAGAAATAGTTACTTGAAAAATTCTTTTTTTCCTTCTAATAAGAAGGGAGATTTGAAAGCTACATTTTAAATGTCAGAAGTTATTTATCAAAGCTGGCTGCAACAATTACAGATGCAGAAAATTTTATATTACACTTTGGGTAAGTAAAACTACTTTCTTTCCTTCTTGGTGAAGCAATGTTCTGAACCTAATGGGTCCCATTGTCCCTGAGGACAATGCCACCAAAGGACTCTTAATGAAGCACTGAACAGAAATTTCTTCTTCTTCTTCTTCTTCCTCTTCTTCTTCCTCCTCCCCCCCCTCCTCCTTCTTCTTCTCCTCCTCCTCCTCCTCCTCCTCCTCCTCCTCCTCCTCCTCCTCCTTCTTCTTCTTCTTCTTCTTCTTCTTCCTCTTCCTCTTCTTCTTCTCCTAACATATTTAATGTTCAGAAATTCCCAGAAGACAAGTGGAGTAGACTTATGGTAGGTGACATCAATCTTTCTTGGCAGAGGGATGAATCACAAATATCTGTACTTTGCCAGAAGTGAATAGAAACTTTTGGGTTTCATCCTTAACTTAGGAGCAGATGAAACAGCGTATCAGCAGTCCAGTTTGTGAGTTCTTTCTGAACAATTGGGAATATCTATTGAAGACAGTGATTACCTTCAATCTACAGATGAGACAACTGTTCATTTGTATATTTCTACTCCATTTTTTACTTCCAGAAAACAAAAGAGACAACTGCGAGTTAAGGAGAGTTGGGAAAGAAAGAACATGAATAGTCATATGGATATATTCAAGGCAAGCTGCTGTGGGTTTTAGCATTGCTCTCTGAGGCCTGTGAGCCTGAAGAGAGCTGAGTCACTCATCTATACCAGTACACTGTTCCAGAAAGTTCTATGAGAAGCCATAAGAGACAAAGAAAGACTCTGGAAGAAGCCCTTTATCTGAAATGAGCAGAATATGAAATTATCAGGCATAAATTATGGAATTTAACAAGCAAGGCTATTAATATTTGAACTTTAATTTCTCTTAGGAATTTGATTGAGGAAGAAGTTTTAAAATCTAATTTAGGATGTATCTATCTATTTGACGTTTTCTTCATTTGTTTTTATTACAATACCTCTGGTATGCTGGCTGGACATAATTCAGAATGAGAAATAGCAAATTTTCAGCTTTAGGAACCAAATGACCTTGGGTTTGTCCTAAGTGGGCATTATGACTGGGTTCTGAACTTTATGGAGACAAATGATATATTACCATATAGCAGTCATGAGGCCACACAAAGAAGCAGAAGTCAGTGCTTGGGGAGGGGACCGATGAGGGTGGGAGAGGTCTTCCCCATGGGCTTGTGTTGATCTTCTTTGCTGAGGAAGTGGCCATATACCTCAATGACTAAAAGTTCAATGGTTAAGCTTAATAGACTGATGTAAAATTAAGTTAGGCTCAGTAAGGATATGAGGCTGAAATCATTTTTCCCCTTCATGCAGCCATTAGCGTGACTCACTCAGGAGTCAGCTATATAGGGCTTTCCCTATATAACTTTCCCTCTCCCTTCCCTTTTGGGCAAAACTGGCCTTTGGAGTAACCACTTCCCTCTGCTCCCCCTCACTGCGATTCTCAACCATTTAGGAGGACCAAGAATCCTTAGGAAGCTTTAGGAGTCCTGCTCTGGTCCAATACTTCTTGTGCCAGGATAGGTATCTGTATGGCTCAAGTCACATTTTCCTATCATTTTCTTCCTCTAAACTCTCCTAGGGCTCATTCTCCTGCAGAAAACATCAACTCTGTGACTGTGCTTTATACTTTCCATTTTAGAAGTGAAAGCTCCTTCCTGACACCTTACTTCCAGGAAATTTCCTGTTTGGAAGCTCACTTGAACACAGCTATAAGCTCAGTTCTCTGACCTTACCTCTAGTAACCATTTCCAGTTTTAAAAAAAGTGACAGTTTGCTTACTCTTGGATTTAGTTTCCAGGGAGGGTTGACCTCAGCACCTGAGCATTGGCAGGTGTGAACACAAAGGACACGGTATTGTTAAACTTAACAGACAGACCAGCACAGTACAGTCTCATGGCCATACCTGAGTTACATCATCCCCTTCATAACTTCTGGGGGAAGTAAAAGGTGGAGGAAAGTAGCCTGTAGTGTGCATCATCTGCTAGATTACACATCCTCTGAAGAAGATGAGGAGCCATGCAGTGGTGTGGCGTGCTGTGGCTCAGGAGAAAACGCTGCTTGCACACTGCATTCAGCGATACCACTTTGGGTGCTTGAGATCAGAATGAAGGGGGATTTACACCAAGAGAACTGGAAAATGCTAAAAATCAGGACCTTTTTCCTTTTTAGATCTGTCTTACCAGCACTGCACTTTTTCCACACCAAAAATCTCCATACTACTTTTAATGTTAAAGAGTTAAAGTAAGTATCCCAAATGAGGAATTTGAACTGAGAATTGTGACTGCGAGGATGAAACTCAAGGTTCAATTCAAGGAGGAAATTGAACTCAGAAGGAGAGTGAAAGACTGTGGGAGAAATCAAAGACAAGACCAGCTCTTAAGGCTTTTAGAGTCCCGTGTGGGACATTTTCTCTTTCACATCTCTACTTTGCCTCTACCTTCTCCCCTCCTTTCTCAGAACAGTCCACTTCTTCCCTTAAGGAAGAACATTATGATATGATATGATGATATGATAACAGTAGTCCCAGAAACTCTCCTCTATTTCCTTCCCCAGGTCTAAAAAATACTTACCCAAGTCTACAGCTCTATGCTAATGGACTTTATTTTCTATGTGGGCTTCCCTTGGTTCTGAAGAGGGACAGGATGCCTTGTTTGCTCCAGGATACAAGATAATTGGTATCCTATGCTACATGGCTGTCTTCTCCATCAATGGAGCCATATCTTTTTTTTTAACTCCCAACTAGCCTAAAGGAAAATGTAGCTTCCATGATTATGTATATTCCTCTAAAGAGAAACCAAGGTTGGCTCATTTGATCAACTTTATAAAATTGTCAACACTATAAAGTTCACCTTTATAGTGAAGACATTGATCCTACCGTGGCCTTCTGCTGACAATGCAATAAGGATCATTCCTAATCCTATCCTTCCTAAATGCATCCTTGTTACAAAGACTCATGTTAGGTACATCACCAGAGATGGAGGGCCCCTCCTCAGAGATGTCCTCTCTGTGCTTCAGTTTGGGCATTTGTTGCCTTGATGCCTTATTGTCTTTTGTCCTTATGATTTGAAACATTTTAACAAGTATAATACGGAAGGACAATTCTTGTTAATATTAGAAAAAAGAACAAGCAGACTTTGTAGGTCTGTTACTTAAGGCAAGTCGGATCCAGAGCTCCATGGAGGGACCATCTATAAACAGTAACCATTGCAACCTTATATTTATAATTTTGAATGTAGCTTCTGCTTAATCAAACTCTGTACAGCTGAAGGAAGCCTACTGGAGGGGAAGTATATTGGAAGGGGACCCTATTGTAGCCCCAACCTACTCATTACTCCTCTGCTAATCCACAGAGTGCAATTAAAATACAGCTTTCTCCTTTAAAATCCACACTGGTTTATCCCTCAGAATTTTCAGGAGGCACTCACTTGCTAAAGATTAATACTCAGCATGAAGAGGATTAACTACTTATACAATTCCAGCAGTCAAGAGGAGGAGATTAAGGAACTCATTCCAACTTTTGCTTATTGGCTCCAAGTACTCCCAGTGCATTGTTTGGCATTGGTGATTTCAGTTTATAGAATGTCAAGAAACTTTTAGAAAATAATAGTACATTTTCAGTGAGGTAGTATAATGTGCAGGAATTTTAGAAAGAAATGTCTTTGAATTTTAACCCTACTACTTACTAGGTGTGTGACATTGAGAAAAAGTACTTAACCTATGTATCTCAGTCTTCTCACTGGTGAAAACTCATAGGGTTGAGTGTTAAATAAACTAATATTTACAGAGCTTTTAAATAGTCTTTACATATAGTCAGGGCCATATAAGCGTGTGTGTTTTTAAATGACACAGATAAGTTTGGTGTGGAATTTATTTTATATCCCAGAACAGTTTTTGGTGCTTAGGAAATGATGATAGGAAACAAGCAAACAACTTGGGGGTAAAGATACTTGAGTATCTTCTGATCATGTACACAGATCTGCGTAAACACACAGAGTCACTCGGGACAAGATTTGATAGCTCCCAGTCAGTGACACAGTCCTGAGGAGCATAGCAAAGCTCCTTGAGTCTCCATATAAAGCTTTCCTCTAATCCTTGTGGGCTCCAAAAAATGAGGTAGCCCTTAGGCCCACATATCACCTCAGAAATATTAATGATAACGGTAAACGTGTAGTTTGAAGTTCTTACATTTAACAACAATGTAGATAAGACAGGACCCTTCAGGACCATTTAGTAGATAAGAACATAGAGGATCCTAAGGTTAAGGATTTCCTAGAACTAGGAAAGTAATGTTATCCAACGGGGTCTGAATCTCTGACTTTCTAACTATGGTTTCATGATTTATAATTTGCTTCATGAACTAAACTTGAAGAGTGTCTGAGTCTGTTTCTGCTACTATAACCCTATACCATAGACTAGGTAACTTATTAACGAGTTATATTTGTTTCTCATAGTTCTAGAGGCTGAGAAAAACAACATCAAGACATCAGCAGATAAGATATCGAATGAAGGCTTAGGCTCTGTTTCCAAGATGGTGTCTCCTCACATGGCTGAAGGCAGAGGAAAAAAGGGACCAGGATGCTCCCTTCAACCTCTCACACAAATCTTATTCATATGAGTAGGGAAGTCAGGATGTTGTCATTACCCAAAAACCCTACCTCTTAATATCATCACATTGAATATTAGGTTGCAACATAGGAATTTTGGAGGAACACATACATTCAAACCACAATAATGGAAAAGATCAGACATGCCCATTGACATTATCTTTAGAGTATATTAGGTAGTGGGGAAAATCCCAGAGAAGGAACCAGGAAATGCACAATTGAAAGCATTAGATTTTAAATTTATTTGCATATCATTTTTCAGAAGTTCCGAAAAAGGTGCTGGTGGCTCACACCTGTAATCCTAGCTATTCAGGAGGCAGAGATCAGGTGGCTCGAGGTTTGAAGTCAGCCCGGGCAAATTGTTCTCATGACCCTGTCTCGAAAAACTCTTCGCAAAAAAAATTGAGCTAGTGGAGTGGCTCAAGGTGAAGGCCCTGAGTGCAAGCCCCAGTACCACAAAAACAAAAAATGTTTTTCCCTTCCTACAGTTACCTTCCCTACTAAGAAAAAGTTGAATCTTGATGGGAGTGAAAGTAATATTGATCCAGTATCTTGGTTCTTTTGACATCTGTCCAGGGATAAAGAGATGTTTCTAACTGACTAATAGCAAGTCAGTACCACCTACACACACACACACACACACACACACACACACACACACACACACAGAGGCATTCTTCAAGCATTAATTTTTTCCAATGTCTGCCATTTTCCATGGCTTACTGACACTTCTTGTTTTCTCACTGTGTGAAATTTTAATAGAGTTGTTATGCTTCACAAGAAGTTTAAAATTCTGTTTAGTTGAAGTTTATGCTGCTTAGCTGAAGGCATTGACTTTAAACTCTGTATTTTCATGCAGTTCCTTCTCCAAAGAAGTGGAGACTGCAATTATTCAGCAACTAGACATAGGTGCCCATCAGGCAATGTTGTAAATTCTAATTTCTAGAACTTTCTAGATGATGAAATGCTGAATTGCTTTCTCCCACATTACTAAAATGCAGTAGTTATAGACCATGTTAGGTGGAGCTCTCAAGGCACCTCTGATGACCAGTCAGTGGCCTCCTCTTGTGTCTCTATTTTTTGTTAACTAAAAAAAAGTTTTATTGTGCTAAAATGTACATAAAAATTATAACCATCTTTAACTGTATAGTTCAGCGATATTAAATACACTTACAATGTTGTGCACCCATCACCACCGTCCATCTCATTAGTCTTTCATCTTGTTCCAACTGAAACACTATTGACCTTAAACACTGAATCTTCCCCCAGCACCAGCAACCACCATCCTGCTGTTTGTCTCTAAGGTTTTGACTACTCTATGTACATCATATAAGTGAAACCATACAGTATTTGTCTTTTTGTGATTGGTTTATTTCACTTAACATAATGCTCTCAAGGATCATCCATGTTGTAGCATACACCAAGATGTCCTTCCTTCATAAGCCTGAATAATATTTCTTTGCATAGATATGCCACATTTTGTTTATTCCTTGAATCGCTTCCATGTTTTGGTTATTGTGAATACTACTACTATGAACATAGTTGTGCAAATATCGCTTCAATACCATTTTCCAGTTCTTTGGAGTTACATACATAGAAGTGGAATTTCTGGGCCGATGGTAATTCTACTATTTTTAATTTTTGACATACCACCATAATTGTTTTCCATAGTAGCCGCACTTTTTACATCCCCACCAACAGTGCACAAAATTTCCCAATTTCTCCATAACGACATAACAACATAACATACCATAACAACACTTGATATTTTGTTGTTTCTAATAATAGCCATTGTAATGGGTGTAAGGTGGTGTCTTCTTGTAATTTTGATTTGCGTTTTCCTAGCACCCATTGAAGTTGAGCATATTTTCATGTGCTTATTGTCCATTTGCATATCATCTTTGGAGAAAGGACTCTTTAAGTCCTTTGTGCTGACACATCTATTTTGTTTGTTTCAAGCTGATGCCTTCCCAGTGCTTAAATATTACAATGTTGCCTCTGGGCAGGAAGTGAGGCAGAGGATCCAGCAGGTAGATCTCCAAGCCTCACTTCTGTTTTGAATTAATCCTCTCTATGTATTACCTTCTTCATATTTCATCATCAGAGAGCCCAGCAGCTAAAAGTATTTTGACCTAATGGCACGCGAGTCAAAGAGTGCAGTGTTGAGTCAGAGATGGGCTTAGAACTTCTGTCAAAAATAAGCAGTGGTATCTTAGGAAAAGGTATCACTTTCTAAAGTTTGGTTTCTTGATTTAATAAAAGGAAGAGATTTGACTAGGTGATCTCCAGATTTGTTCTTCCTCTGTAACTTTGTGTGATTCACCAGGACTAATTGAAAACCACTTAATGTCAGCATCATACACCGCTATTAAAATAAAGGTGTAAACAGAAGTATGTGAAGAGAAGGTTAGTGGTAGCAGAAGCCAGGAAGGAAGCACAGCACATCTAATGCAGACTTACTTCATGGTGACAAACATGGCCCCATGACTTCATGTGCTAGGATGGCCAAGAAATGCCATGAAACATGACCAGATTTTGTCTCGATTTTCCATGTTGACTGGAATTCAACCATTGAATTCCATTGAATGCCTGATGCTATGCATTTAGAAAGAGTCCAGACCTCAATAAATAGGGAGATTTGTTAGCTGCTTATGTTTAGTCTCTACAGAAAATCATGACAATTGCTTACATTGATTTGTGGCACACTGACTCATGGGCAAGACTGCTGATTTCCTGGAATTTTATCCTTAGATGATTAGACAAGCCTGAGAGTCTCAAGGGCTGGCTTAATTAAAATCAAGGGAAATAAATAGAGGAATCTAAATAAATTAGGATAGGATTTTTTAAAAATTCTGCTGAAACCAGAGTTTCCATATATGCTTCATTTGGGGAAAAGCCTATATTTTCAGAGTTTCTTCTTTTCTATACATATGTATGTATTTTGCTTGCTGGGAGAAATAATTGCTAAATGCCAGTGGCTCAGGTACAAGCTTTTAATCTTTCAAAAGCCAATTACATATCCAAACTAAGATGACCCACTACTATAGTGACAATATATACATTGTTAAATTAAAGGAGAGTAGTCAAAATTTATGTGAACCAAAGATGTTTCCCTGTTTCTTCCATAAAAAAAAAATTCTGTAGCACTCCATGGAACTTTTCATAAGAGGAAGACATTGGCCAAAGGAGACTCCTTTGAGACTGAGCTTGACTTGTAAAGGAGAAGAGGTGGTACTTTGGAAATTTCCTGATTTAGTTCTTGTCTGTCATTTGAGTGCTTTGTGAGAGGGAGAAAAATAATCTCTTTTTATTAGTTGCACAGAGCTCATTGACTTCACTCTCATATTTTATTTTTATGACTGAAAATTGGTGAGGAGCCTCCATGGCCTGAAGGCTGAGAAGGTGGTCCTCAGAGATCCAAGAATAGTTGGGGTAAACAATGCCCAGCTGATGAGCAGGCCTTGCCCCATTACTTCCTGTAAAGTTTCTCAGGTGAGCAATCCCCCGTCATTTCATTTTAGCAAAATGAGAGCTAAGGGACCTTGACACAAGCACATGGTTCCCTTCAATCATTTCATCGGGTGTCTCTCAATTTGCAGGGAGTTGCACAAGGGAAAGGGCAAGATTGAGCTTCTTAAATTCCTTGAAGACAGCATACATTTTTAGATGCCACTTTGTGGGAAAAAGAAAGTCATTCAAGGAGTGGTTTCCTGATCAATCTATTCTGTCTGTTATTTTGTTCCACTTTTTATCTTGGCAAAATTTCTCTTTGCTCTTGAGGCAAGAGACAAGAGTGAAGTGGAAGGAACCGTGAATTAGGTGTCAGAAGACATAGGCTTGAATTCCTATCCGAGACTCTGAATTCTTCTCTCAAACATGGGGACTGTGTGATATTTGCCATTATCCTCAAAGTTGTGTTGAGACTAAAATAAAACAGCATTGTTTCATTGGGACTGTATTATTTAGGATGACTTTTAAATGTTCAAGGTTATAACCTGTTTTTATTTATAGAAGAAGCTCAAAGCTCTTGCCTCCACCCTTGAGAAAGAGAAATTGAGATGAGGAGAGCAGGGTTAAGAACATTTTCTTGCTCAGTGAGTAGAATGTCACCATTTGGCAGAACCTGAGGTTTTTCTGGGGTTCCTTAGCTATACTTGGTGAGACCTAGACTCTAGGGTAGTCAGCTCAGTTCTTTGTTGTTTTCTTTGCAGGCACTTGAGTTCAACTTCAATCAGGGCAGAGGCAATTTCATATACAGTTTGAGTGCAGTATTTTTTCCAAACTGCTGAATTTTTTACGGTCAATATATTTATTAGGTATGAATGTCTTTTCTGTTCTAGGGTGTCCTGGTCTGATCCTTAGTGGATCACTGTTTTATCAAATAACAGGTGTATTTGAGGTTTTAGATGATGTAACATAAAGGATAAAAGTACAATATATAACATTTTCAAGCACAAAACAATGTCCTTACAGTATAGTGAATTTTTGTAGATTGGGGGGTGACTTTCTTTCACTCACTGTATTGGAATCAGAAAACCCTTCTTGGCAACTGACTTAAGAAAGTCAGAGAATGCCACACATCAAAGAGAAAGGCTTCAAAGAACACAGATAAGAAGTAGGGTAACAGAACATTGACATGGGACCATTCACCATAGCTAATTTCTTTCTGCGCCTACCCTGTCAGTGCCCTGCCCAGATCCCCTTGTCATCCCCATGTCACTAGCAGAGATCCTGGATTTCCTGAGGATGTTTGCTGTTTGCAGAGGTGTGTGCTGTTCTCACTGCTGGGCAGACTGGAGGTATCAGAGTTCAACAATGAATGTCAGATTGAGTAGTGGGGACTGGTAGCATCAATTTTAAGAGCTAGGAGGTAGAAATATTGTTGTGTAATGTACAATTCTTTATACTTTCCAGAATGTTTGAAAATTTTTATTGTAGCATGTTGAATGGGATGATATGGGAGAAAGAAAACATGGAAAATGTTCAGAGTATGTTCTATAAAAGTGAAGGTACAAAACAGTAGCAGTATATACTCTGATTACATTTTGTAAGCATTATATATATTTATGTTGAATGTACATGTGTATGTATACCTATAGAAGTGAACATATATATGTATGCATGTATACTTATAGTTAATATGTATATGGGGACAGAGACAGAGAGAGAGAGAGAGAGACAGAGGGCATTGTCAATCCTTCCACCTGTATTAGGTAAAACATTCTGGAAGGAAATACATTAAAAAGATAGTAGTCATTGGATATGGGTAATGGCCATGCAGAAAAAAAAGTTAAATCAACATTTTTCTGCATCCTCCCAATTTTCTATAATGTATGCATTTATATAATTAGATTTAAAATATTATTTACTAATTAATTATGTTCTGAAGTGTGCTTAGCGACAAGGAAGAAAGCATACATAGTTGTTGTTTATGGTAGGATTGCAACTGAAAATTATATATGTCATGTTGGAAGCTTTTAAGAGCTTTTTATTGCTGGAAACTAAGGAGAAGCAGATAAGAATATGTTGGAAGTTAAATCACAAGGGTAATAATGCTTATCTCTGAAATGTGCTTTTATGGTTTTTTGTTTGTTTTGTTTTTAGTTCTAATGCTTTTTGTTAGTTTAGATTTTCTCCACAACATTTATTATTTTTACCATCAACCAAAGCATTTTATTTTAAAGGGAGAAGGCCTACATTTTTATTCTGGGCCCACGGCTTATTTATTTATTTATTTAGCTATTTAGGACTGTTATGAGTCAAATGGAACAATGTATGAGCAAACGTTTTTTAAAATGTATAAATGTAGAAATTATAACATCTATTAAGATAATTTCCTACAGCTTCTCAAACTGAAGAGGTTATTTTAAGCATTACAAATATGAGGCTCTTGTTACAAATGCAGTCAGTCTTCAGGCTCTACCAGTTCACCTTTCATGGGACTCATTTTTCATTGACGAGGCAGAGCATAACAAGCTTCATATATCATTATCGAAGCTGAAGAACAGCAAGAATCATAGCAGGGGAGACCATTATTAATTCTCTGCATGCCAGAGCGCTCTTTAGTTCACACTCTAATCCCAGAGCAATGTTGCTTAATGGAAACTTGTAGCACACATTGGTGAACTTGAAATTGATAAGCAGAGGCAAATGTGTGGCACACTCAGATCCCTTAGTGTGTGACAGCCTGGCCACCATCAGTTCTTTCCCTCTCTGTACACTCAAGGCTTGATTTATTACCATATCCTCAACCTTGGCACTTGAGGATTTTGCTATCTGTGAAACTAGAAAAATGCCCAGGATGAATTCTAGCACGGATCCCTTGTTGTAGGTTTTGTCTGCCCTGCAGGGAGCTATTTTGAGTACATACCTTTGTCTCCAGGTCAGCAGAGTACTCTGATACAATTAGCCTCTACCATGCAAGTGTAATTGGCTTCAGAGTTGTAGCCAGTGAGCACAGCACACATACATTTTATCCTTAACTTTAATGTAAAAACTGCTGTGCTTCTATTAATAGAAATTTCCTGCTTTAAAGATGTTTATGTCAATAATGAGGGTTGGCAATTACACACTGTCAATAATTATAAGCTCCATCATCATCCAGTTACATTTTTAAAAATTCCTGAAGGAAAAGAGATCTTGGTATAACAGCAGCAACATTAGTGCTTGCCATTTTGTGAGATTTTATTCATTTACTTATTTACTTTGGGCTCTGTGCAAATTATAAGTGATGGTTCAAAGGTATCTGAGAACCAATTTGTTAACAAACTAAAATATTATGAAAAATAAAACTCTAATAAAACCCTAAGAATTAAAAAAAAAAAAGCATGAGCAATACTTTTTCACACATCTCTGAGCTGACTGCAGCCATCCAGCTTCAATACTGAAGATGTGAAAAAATGTCCTCTGGACATTAGGTAAAGAGAGTGACTTCAAATACATAGGCATATGGGAAAACCACTAAAGAAAGCAAGAGAATGGATGTCTATGTTTGATTAGAGCTTCTGCTACTCTTGATCTCATCTTTCATTCTGGAATATCAGTTACTCATATCTGACCCTTATAGTCATTAATGCCCTTATTTAGATCTCTGTTTATTTTCCAAATACTGTGGTTCACTATTGCATTATCTCCTTATTACTGTGTGTAATCCCTGCACCTCTGTGCTTGTTCCACGAAGGTCATTGTTTCCTGAACTCTTTTGCCGTATAATGAGTATGTCAAAGACATTTTAAAGTCTAATGTGAGCACTACTCCATGCAGGCAGCCATGGTTGTGTGTTGAGCTCCACTGCAGGCACTAGGAATTGGTGTTTTAGAATGGTCACACGAGTTGTGCAAGATTGTACAAACTGAAATGCAAAACCTTGTTTCTCTGATGTTAAAGGCCATGTTTTGAACCACAAAATTGTATGCTTGAACAACTTCTTAGATGTTTTATTCTAGATCCTTCCTAGGCAATTTTCATGGGTATATCTCCTCTAAATAACCTGAGGGAGGGCAATTTTGCTTCCCCATCAACTGATAGAAACTCTAATAGGCTTAATAGATGTTCTCTCTTTCTTTTTTTACAGACAACACAAATTTCCTCACTCCCATTATCCATTCACTTTAATCTGACAGATACAAATTACTTCCATTTGTTCTCCCTCATTTTCACTTCTCATTTTTCTCATCAGAGAGGTCCCTCATCCTGCCAATAACTAATTTCTCTACTGACTCCGCATCCCATGCCCCCCAAATCCCATCAGGGACTTGTTCTGTTGTGCTTTCTCTCTGCAGGTTCCTTCCCAGTGGCATTTGCACAGTCCTCCCATAGCAAAACAAAATGAAACAGAAGCCAACAACAACAACAAAAAGTTCCTTCAACCACTCTTTCATCTCCTGCCATAACCAAACTTCCTGAGTCATCTGAAATTCTGTCCCTATGTCCTTTGTGCTATGTCCATTCATCAACCAATGACATTGTGGGGTTAGGCATCCCTGCCCTGCTCCCACTGTCCACTGACATGCTGTCTTTGTTAAATCCCACGGCCATCTTTTCAGACTGAGCTCACTTGCCCTTCAGTACTCTCAGAGCATTTATAATCACTCCTCAGTCATTTCTTGCCTCTCTTTCTTGTGCCAAACATCCTGCATCTCCTTAGCAAATGCATTTTGTCTCCTCCCATCTCTTAAATATTTACATGTCTCACTCTTCAGTATCTTTCCCTTTTCCCTCTTGGAGGTGTTTGGAGCACATCCACCACCCTCTACACTGCCAACACGTTACATTCAACCCAGTCGTTCTGCTCTCAGATTTGCCCTCCTGACCATTCTAGCACATGAGCCTGATCATGTCAGGTCTGTGCTTAGAACAATTTAGTGGTTTTCTCCTGCACTTTGGTAAAATTCAAACTGCTTCCCCTGGTTTAAACTGGAATTTGGCCAAATTAATGAATTAATGCAGATATATGGAGGTATGGGTTAGGATTCCAGCAGAATGCAGGGTCCTGTGGATATGGCCCCCTGTTGGTGTATGAATAAATACTGGTCATTATAGACTAAGCCTATAATGATGCCTGATTCTATTTGGTGAGTTTGAGGAGGCTGGGTTGCCTTATCAAGTTGACCCCAGATACAGAAGAAGCACATTTCTTCTTTATGTGATGGTGTGAGGTGGGTGTCTCTGTATGATAGCCAGCTCTCCCCTGTCTGGGATTCAGGGACCCGGTAAGAACTCATCTTTTCATCTAGCTAATAGAAAGACAAAAAAGCACAGGGGAGGCACAGGGGATTTCCACTTTCCTTCTCTTCATGATAACCATTAACAAGGTTATACTGAGAGGAATGGTCCTTCCTGTGGAGGGCAGGGGTAGGAGAGGGTAAAGCCACATCCCAGGGATACATCTGAACTATATAAAAGTTTTCAACTGTCCTTCTCTGATGAATCTGATAGAAGCAGAGTCACAATTAGAACACAGTTATGTATTCACTGCAACATGAGAGCTTGATATGTGTGAGATGGGCAGATAAACCAGCAGTTACAGGTAGGCATGCTGTCTACTCTTTGAGGTTTGGTCAGGATGCTCTGGACACATGAACCAGAAGTGGTGGTATAGCAACAGTAAGAGACAAAATGTGCCAGCTTATTCTTTGTCCCTCTCTCTGCCTAAGGGAGAGACTCCTTGGCCTATATTGTCATTCTATACTCAACATCAAATAATACTTTGGCTTATCCTGCCACCCTATTTTATATTAAGCAATTGTTAGACTGAAATTTTCATTTTTTAAGGAAAAACATGTCATTCCCTAAATGAGCTCATTTTGTGTTGTTGATTGGGACTGTGGAAGCCTGTGTACTTGGCTCTCAGGAATTCATTACAACTCTTACTTTAGCCATTGTGAAGTTCTCAAAATGAGGGCATGAATCAAATTCTGTGGCATTTTCTCTTTCAAAGCAATTGTTTATCAATAGACAGAAGCCTTGAAATTTTTTCTTGGGTTTATTTATCAACAAGAACTACCCTCCAAAATACTTCTCTTTGCAAACTTGCATTCTAAGACAACAGAATATCAGCATTTAATAATTATTACCAAAATAAGAAGGGGACTGAGGTAGAAAGGAGAAAAATGGAGGAGATGAGCCAATTGGGGTTATAATACATATATACATGGAAATACCACAATGAAACTCCCTGTATAATGATCTTAAATGAATAAAAATATCTTTTTTCAAAAATGGAGAACAGGAAGGTAAAACAGGTTCTGTCTGGGGGTTGGTACCCGTGGGAGGGAGAGGATATAAAGAAAGGGTATTGGAGGGCAGATATAGTGGAAATACTATGTACTCATGTATGAAAATGGAAAAATGGGACCTATTGAAACTACTCTAAGAATGAGAAGAGGGGAAAAAGGAGAATGAGGGAGGGGGTAAATTCACCTGTGATACATTGTAAGAACTTTTGTAAATGTCACAATGTACCCCCACTACAGCAATAATATGATAATTAAAGAAGAGAAAAACTTATCACCAACAATCTGAACATACAAATCCATTTCTTCACACAAAATTATAGTAGTTCACTGAAATTGTGCCTCCCTGGGACAAACCACCTTAGTAAGCACCTGTATAAAATTCTGTATGCCTCCATCTAGCCCATCCTCAGCTCCCATCTTCCACTTTCTCCCAAATCCCTTTGTAGATACTCTTTGTTTGAGAAGCTTTTAATTTTCTAACCTGTGTGTATCTGTCAATCTCTGGCTTGTCTTTTGACGCTTAGCTTAAACATTCCTGAGACTATGTGATTTAGTTTTTGATGTGTTCCCCCATCTGTCAAACTTCAGATATGCATGTATTAGCTCAGTTTAAACCCCCTCCCCACCCAATTGTAATGTCTTCCATATCCCATGCACTAGCCCAGGGATGGGTGTGAACATATGCCTGAGCCATTGACTCTTTCACTAAACTGTGCTGCTAGGGGCAGTAGTAGAGGCCCACTGAATAAGCTGCATCCCAACAGCTAAGGAATAAAGGGTTATTATCTCCCGCCAAGTGCTCAAGCACAGGTGAGGCATATTCCCTGCTAATTCTGAAGAGCATTCAAGTTTAGAGACTTCCAAAATAGTGAAAGAAAAGAAAGGAATTTGAAAGTATTCTCTGGTGGGGCTCAGACTGATGGTGTTCTCTGTGACCAACTTTAGTCTGATCCAAAAACTTCTGAGGACAATTAAGTGAGCTTACATTTTAAGGTATTGTCTAAAAGCATACATGATATTTAAGGTTCTCCCACCTGTTCTAGTAGTGAAGTTCCCAAATGCAGAAAGAAAGGCAGGTGAGCACCAGTAGTCCTGGTGCAAAGACATGGTGACTTCAAGCTTCTCTCAGTTTCTGCTTGATGCTTGCAATCTGTCTGGGATACCACCAAGACAGCAGTTGTCACTGAGGACTCAGCTATGTGCAGCAGTCTTCCTCTGTGTGCTGACTATGAGGGTTTTCTGCTGCATGTAGTTCATTTTTCTCACTCTCATGCTTCCTACTGGCTCTGCACTCCAGGCCCCAAGCTCTGGTGCATTGCCTTTTGTTGACCTGGCTTACTGCTGTCATCCTCTGTCTCCACTCAACTGTAGTTGCAGCTCCATTCTGGATGAGACACTTTCTTAAAACTAGGCAAGCAGACATAACCCCACTGGGCAGATCAAACCTATTCCATTACCAAGGAAGGGTCTTTCTACCCACCCAGCCCTCCACTGTATCCTGTAGAGGCAGTTCTGCCTCAAGAGAGTTGGGACCTTCCTGGGGAGCCCAGAAAATGTCTTGAGGCCCTTTTCATGTTTCTGCAGAGGAATGCACTGTTTGAGATAGCTTTCCTGAGGAACACAGAGCTCTTGCAATCCAGTAAGCAGGAACAAGATTTCAAGCAGAATGGTCCATGGCCACATTAAACCTGATTTCTGTTTCTTTGGGAACGTAGATACCAGTACAGAGTTGGAGGTGAAAACTCTGTTATAAAATCTTGAAGCTTGAAATTCCTTTTCCTGAACTATGTCTGGAAATCTAAAACCATGGAGAGACAGCATCCTGCAGGAGATGGAAAAGTATATGAAGCAACATAATACAATGCAAAAGGAAAACTATTTTCCTGAGACATGTAATACAATTGTTAAATGATAAGTGAAAAGAGTAACAGGATCCTAGAGCATTAAAAAGAAAGCACCTTTAAAAACCAAGCACCTACAAGAGGCAGAAATCCTCAGAGCTCTGAAATATGCCATGGGGATTTTATAAACTGGGGCAGAAGCCCTGGGCTGTGACCTTTAGATAGTGCTGGTGCAGCTCTGGTTGGGGGGGGTAGTGGTTTCTAAGGAACCCTGTTATCCTTCCGTTTCCATCTTATCACCTGCTGCTTCCAGGTTGTTCCAAGAGAGAAAGAATTTGAGAAAGGCAAACAGATGGAAACATTGGTAAATGTGTTAGTTTCCATAACAAATCATCACAAGTCATGTGGCTTAAAACAGCAGAAATTTATTCTCTCCCAGTTTTGGGTGCCAGAAGTCTGAAATCAAGGTGTTCACAGAGTAACACTCCCTTTGGAGGCTGTAGAGGAGAACCCTGTTTTCTCTTCCAGCTTGGTGCCATTCCTTGTCTGTAGCAATGTAGTTTCCATCCTCACATGACTTTGTCTCAGTGTTCTCTTCTTCTAAGGATACACCTTGACTTTGGGGTATTGGGATGATCCTGTGACCGTTAACTTAATTACACCTGCAAAGATGCTTTTTCCAAATAAGACCACATTCGAAGATTCTGGGGAACACATCTTTTAGGGGAGCACAATTCAACCGAGATTGGCAATCTTTGAGGACACCCTCCAAGACAACATCAGTTAGAACATGCTTCTTAAGACTTGGCAGCTCAACCATTGATTGAGTGTTACCACTGGTGTAGCTTGTCTAGCTTGCCTTCAGCCATATATCCAGGTGTCTCCTGCTCTTTTCCTTACAACTGTCCAGCCACTGTATCCTCTCTGAATTCTCCTCTCTCCTCCTCAGCTTGGATCTTTTTGCAAGGGAATCCCTGGGCTGCACCATATTTTCCAGGATCACTTCTCACTCTGTATCCATCTCTAGTGATCACCTCTTCCCAGACATCCCCTGACCACCTAATTATTTTTTTTCAATTTAAAAAAAATTTGATTAGGACACAATAATTGTGTCCTAATCAATGTGAAGTACAATGTGAGTTTTGATCCATGTATACATTGGGTAATGATCAACTCTTGGGAAACAACATATTCTCCCCTTGCAAGTTATCATTTCTTTATGGTGAATACACTAACAAGTCCTCTCTTCTAGATTTTTTGACATACACAACACATTGTTGTTAACTACGTTCACCCTACTATGCCACTGAACACCAGAACTCATTATTTCTTCTACTTCAATGTTGCACCTATTGACCAACCGCTCCCTTTCCTCCTTGCCCCCTGTGTCCTTCCAGCCTCTAGTAATCACTCTTTTACTCTTCATTTCAATGACATCCTTTTTAGATTCCATATATGATAAGAGTGAGATAATGTGATTTTGATCTTTCTAATCCTAATTCATTTCACTTAACATCATGACCTCCAGGCCTCAGATGACAGAATTTCATCCTTTTTGTGGATGTATATTATTTCATAACACACACACATATGTATACTACATGTATATATCTATGTACACTACAGTTTCTTTTATCTTTTTGACAATTGTGAATACTACTATAATAAACATGGGAGTGCAGAAGTCTTCTTCACATGCTGATTTTCCATCAGGGAAATTCAAGTCAAGATAACAATGAGATACAACCTATGTTTAGGAAAAATGCACTGTCTTGTTTTTCCTTTGCTCTCATACCATAGTCAACACTCACACTAGTGTTTCCTACCATACCAGGCAATCAATCAATCCTACAGTGGACACCAGCTGGCTGTCCTCTAAACCAAGTCAGTTCTGGTACTACCTACTTAGAGATAGTGTCTGATGTCACAGATTGAATGCTCTGTCACCAAGACTTCCTCCCCTTTTCCCCCCCCATTCAGATGCTTGTTTCAAACCCCAGGTTTTCTTACCTGTGCTTCTGACAAGTCAGCTATAAATCAGGGTTCCCAAAACCCCCTTCTTGGATTCTATTAATTTGTTGCAGCATCTCACAGAACTCAGGGAACCACACTTACTATAAAGGATATTACAAAAGATGCAGATGAAGTGATGCAGAGGGCAAGGCATGGGGGAAGAGCCACAGAGCTTCCATGCCCTCTTCAGGTGCACCAACCTCCAGGACTCTCTATGTCCTTTGTTCTCTAAACCCTGTCCTTTTGGCTAGTTATAGAAGCTTCATTACAGTCATGGTCGTTTTGAGGCTGTGTGGGGAAGCCCAGCTAGTCCTGTCTATTCAGATTCTTCTTGGCCTCTCTGAGCAGCATTCCTTCTTCCTGGGAATGGGGCAGGAACCCTTTGGAGTGAGGAGGGTCTTATGACCAAATATCAGATAAGGGTAGGTCAGGGCATTTCTTTATAGCCATCTCCAAGACTGCAAGACCAGGGAAGGTTACAGTTTCTATGATCTGCTGAGGGGAAGAAAAATTTTCATTTCAAGGGTCTGCTTTGGGAAGGTAGCTATGAACCATGAATGAAAACCAAAAAATATATATCACAATATTTTATCATCTCAACCTCATTAGAATAGTTATTATGAAAAAGATAACAAGACAAATGCTGGTGAGGATGCTAGTGGGAATGTAGTTTTCTTTAAAACCTAAAAATAAATCTTCCCTACAATTCAGCATCCTCACTACTGGATATATACACCTGTTTTGTTTTGAAAAATCTCTACCTACCACTGTTTGTTTCCTTTAAAGCACTGACCACAATTTTTAATTACTTACACAATTAATTTCTCCCATTCCCACTAATTGAAGAGCCAAGAGGGCAAGAAACAAGTCTTCTCTGTTTACCTTACCTAACACCATGGACAGTGTTGGGTTCTTGAAAAATAATAGTTGTTAAATAAAAGACTGACTGCATTGAACAAATCAGAATATTATGTCCAGGCACCGTGTTCCCTCTCTGTGCCTCTTTCATTCTTTTTTGAGTTAACTTGCTTAAGTGATCATTCAACACTTTGTTCTTATTTCTTTCCAGTCCCTATTAGAATTAGAGCAGGATTGATCCTGGTGGAGGTCCTTTTGTTTGTGCCCCTGTGAAGAGTGTACACCTGTATCCTATATCTCTTTTATTATTATTATTATTATTATTATTATTTTGGGGATACATTGTGACATTTACAAAAGTTCTTACAATATATCATAGTTGAATTCACCCTCTCTATCTTTCTCCTTTATCCTCCCCACCCATCCCCATTCCTAGAATAGTTTCAACAGGTTTCATTTTTTCATTATATACATGTGTACACAATACTTGCACCCTATTCACCCTCCTATACTCTCTCCCAACATCCTCCCCACTCCCACTGGTACCAACTTTGCAGACAGGACCTGTTCTACACTCACCTATATTTTTGGCAAAACACAAAAGTAACACTTTTGTTTGTAAGATAGCTATATATTTGTTGAGAGTGAGGTCAACAAGCAGTTGTTTCCTTAGCACCAGGCACAGTGGCTCTTGTATTTAGTGGTCATGACAATTTTCTCCAGGAAGGATACTAGGAACAAGAGGAAAAGGAAGCCATGGCCTCAAGGGCAAATGCCAAGCTTTTGGGTTATAGCAGTAAAGACACTGCTGAACAGTCAGGTCCCATGCTTCTAATTGGCTTCTAGATTTTCCCTGCTAAAGTAACAGCACTCAATGCAGTCTTAGGCTGTTAGACATTTCCTAAGCTTCGGTAAAGATTCCTTTATTAGAACTTTATCCTTTATTGTCTTTACAGAAATGATATATTCTGTAAAACTAAGCTTTGTGAAAATATATAAAGATGAAAGTTTTTTTTTAAAAAGTCACCCAAAGCCCACGGCTGAGAGCTATAATGAATACTAGCGGATAAGCGTGATTCCAGGCAGCTTTCAAAGCATACATACATAAGGAAGGATGCGGGGCTCGGTAAATAGACTGAGGGATAATTTTCATAGAAATGGGATGGCACTTCACATAAAATAATATTTTTGGTAAGAAGATATGAAATTTATCTTTTCATGAATTAAACAGAAGGAAATGAGGTTGACTTAAAAGCCAAGTATTTGCTGAATTTTAGGTATCTTTTTTCAAACAAAAGAAATAATAGATTCTAGATGAATCTTCTAAAAATAAGGGAAATTTTTATTTAAAATCATTTTCAAAATGATCATGTTTACCCTGTCAACTACATTTTAAATGAATTTGTACTCCCCAGTAGTCCTGCTTATACCAATGTCTCCATCCCGAATTTCTTTATTTGCCCAAAGAGGTGCCGTGTTCCCTAAAGTCTTATAAAATTAATCACCTTCTTTTTTCACACACAGTTAACATTTATCACCTTCTTAGGTTGTTCTAAATTATCTATCTTAGTAATCCGCCTTTTCTTCTGATACCTTCCTCTTGAAACTGCACCTCATCCTCCAATGTACATAAACTGTTACCTACACTTCCATAAAATTGCTAATTTGAGAACTTTCTTTTGTTTTTCTCAATTATTACTTTTACTAATGCTTTTTGATGCCAGATTTTTCTCTTTCTTAATTGTTTTCTTATTTTGCTACAACATATTTTCAATTAACTACTAGTAGGATGGTGGGGGAGCAAACATTCTGAGTGACTCTACATCTGAAAGATCTTTGATTTGCTGGGATGACAGTGTGGCTGAGGTAGGAGTCTGTTGTTCTCAGTTCTCAGTAGGCCTTTCATCTGAAAACAATCTAAAGACACAGTTCTTGTGAGAAAAGTTTCATATCACTATTGTTGGAAATCAGCTCATTGTTTTTTCTTCTTTGATTTCAATGGAGGTCTAATCTATATAGAGTGAAATACATAAATCTTAAAGGTAAAGTTTTGTGATTTTTATCAGTAGAGTATACCCATGCAATAACATCCAGAGAATAATATATTTTTCATCCCCCAAATTTCTGGGGTCAACTCCTGTCCCACCCTCACTAAGCAACCATTTTTTCTGATTTTTAACACTATAAATACATTTTGCCTTTTCTAGAACCTCTTACATAAGTGGAATCACACAGCATGTTCTCTTCTGTCTAGCTTCCTTTGCTCAGCATGTTTTTGAAATTAATTTTTATTATTGCATATTTCAATCATATATTCCTGTTTCAGAGTGAGTAATGTTTCATTGTATGAATATATGATAATTTATCCTTGGATAAAACTGAGTAGGTCATGATGTATTCCATACAGAAAAAAATATATTTTTTTATATTATTTATATTCATTCTTGAATTTAATTTGTTAATTTTCTAATGACAATTTTGTCATATCTGTGTTCATGACAGTTTTGGCCTATCATTTTCTTTTTATGTGTTTGTCTGATTTTAAATTAAATAAAGCAAGCTTCATAGTGAAGTATTTTCAGTTTTGTAGAAGCATTTGTGTTATTATTTCTTTATGAATGTCATCAGTGAAAGATCTGATTCCTAGAGATTTTATTGTGGGAAGGTTTCAGGAGCAATCTCGTATAAAGTGGTGAGAACAGATGGACTCATTGTCTTCCAACCTTAGTGGTAAAGTGTTCAGTTTTTCAACATAAAGTGTGATATTTACTAAGAATTTATCATAGATTTCCTTTATCTTTTTAAAAATTAACATACATTGATGATGTGAGGAGATTTCATTCACAAGTTCACCCTCTCCATTCCCCATTTCCTCCCTTTTTTTTTTTTAAGTGTTTGGTTAGTTTCATTATGCCATCTTCAGTATCCTTTCTTTTTCCCTTCCCCTCCCCTCAGCTCCTCCCTTTCACACTCTTGTCCCATCATCGTTGTCATCATCATTTTAGGTCTGGATTCCACAAGTGAGCAAAATCATGCCATACTTGGCTTTTGAGCTTGGCTTATCTAGCTTAACATGAAGATTTCCTTTATCTTAACTTAAAGGGTTATTTCTGTTACTAGTTTGCTGAAATTTTCACCATGAATGGTATTAAATTTGTCAAATGCTTTTCCTACATGTATTGAGATATCACGATTTTCTCCTTTGCCCTGTTAATTATAGGAATTATATAAGTAAAATATGGAGCACATTTTGCTTCCCTGCAATAATTTCCAGTTCTTCACTATAGATTTATGCCTTTTATATATTGCTAGATTAGACATACTAGTTTTGTTAAGAGTATGTGTACCTGGGTTCCTTGAGAACTTTGATCTTCACTTCTCTTTTCTTACCATATTGTTGCTTTGTTTCGGTATCAATATGCCAGGCCATTCAAATGAGCTGAGAATTTTTCCTTCCTTCAACATTTCTGAAAACATTCAAGGTAATTGGGTTGGAAGCGTAAAGCTAGAATTTTAGTGTCTTTGTTCTATAGCTGCTTAGTTTCCTGAACCAAATTCAATTTTTATTGTCAGACACATGATGTGCCTGTATGAATTTTGCTACAGAGCAGGAAAGGAATATTGTAGAAAGACAATACAAAACGCCAGTGCCCCTGACTACATCCCACATCCCTTCTGTTACCTCTGGTCTTTGTGAGCCCTGAGCATCTCTGCAATTTTAGAGGCATTTTGACTCATCCCAGCAGCAGACTGTGAATGAAGAAGCCCTCATATGATTCCAGCCTCTAACCCTTTCCCTATTCAACAGCCACTTGATCTTTCCCAGATGCCCAACAAGCCCTGAGGAGCAGAACAGGTATCCCTGTTGCTCCTGTCTGAATTTCTGACTCACAAAACCCCTGAGCACAATAAATGGATACTATTATATGGCATCAATTTTGAGATCTACAACCTAGCAACTGACCGCCAGAATAAGGGGAATAAGGCTACAGGTATCACCTTTGCCATTTTGAGCCAGAAGACTTATCAGATTCCTTCCAGTCATGACAATGTCTTTAAAGCAAGATATTTTGGAAGTGGGACACAGTGGACTTCTATGAAATGGGGACTGGATTGGGAGAAAGCCTCTGGTTTTAGCTTTCAGTCTAACTTACTGGTTGATTTTGAGCATGCCAGTTCATACTTGCAACTCAAAGTCTTTAATCTAAAAATTTAGATCACTGGATCATGTGTTACGAGTTTCATTGTTCTGTTCACTTTTACTCTCTTTCGTTGTGCCTTTCATTCTGAGTAGCCAATCTGTAGAAACAGAATTGACAGGCCCCTGACTTTCTAATTTCCTTTTGGGTTTGGTTTCCAGGGAGCACAGGCAGGACATTTGAGAAAAGGAGGAGTTGAAGCTGGATATTTATTTCTGCAGCTCTTTCTCTGTATTACTGTTAAGATGACCATGTTCCTCAATGGAATTTATAACTCCTCTTGAGTTCTTGCTATGTAACTCTTCCTCTCCAAGCAAGTGACTTCTTCCCCCTGCTCCTTTAGGCTGAGGAGTGGTGACTGAATCTCAATATTACTAACCCTGGTTACTGAATCATCCTTTATCATTTCCTGAGATTCTTACCATGTCTTTGTAATTAAGTCCTTTAAAAAATCTCTCCTGGAATCATCCCAGTTTAGACATGCCATCTGTTTCCAGCGAGGAAACTAATTGATACATTTCAGATTATCTCTGCTATTCTTACTGTAGATAACATTTTATAATTCTGTGAAGAGTTTTACTAGGCTTTTTTTCTTTGTCAACGCAGAAACTATTTCAAAAAGCATTGGAATAGTCCTGAGAGGATATATAGGATACATTTCAAGAGGTCAATGCTGGAACCGAGTGTAAATACATCAGTAGCCATCCATTTTCTCCACTCGTGTACTTTTTAAAAAGGATCTAGAATTGGCTTTTCCTACGCTTCCTATGCTTGTTCAATTGAAGCTCTGTTTCTTGAAAAAGAAAACATGTAAGGGACAAAGATAAAATTGATTTTATTTGTCCCTGTATTCTCAAAGAAAATGTACTCTCAGTGGTGGTGTGGTTCAAAGGAGGGGGCATAAACCACTTTCTCTAACAGTCATACACAAAATGAATTTTCTTTATTTTTAAAACATTTTTATCAACATAAATTAATTATATAAAGGGGTTTCATTGTGATATTTATAAGATATTATAGAGTTATATTATATAGATATAAGAAAACAGCACAATGAAAAACTGCTAAAAAAAAGAGGGCGGGAGAAGGGAGGGTGAGTCAGAACAAGTAATGTAGATGTAGTAAATCTGATCAAAGTACAAAATGAAATTTTGATTGCTTTGAAATTGCAAGTGCTATTTGTGATGTATTTCAGTTTGTAATTCTGCCTTCTGAACATGCACTCTTCTTGAAATCTTTATTAAGAAAGATTGGTTATTAACACAAATATATAAATTCTCAGAACCTTCAATTTTAGGGCTGTAATTAGTGTTTTACTTGTATTTTATTGTAACTTTTTCATCTAAGTTAATCATACGCTAGGACATAGAAATAGTTTTGGAAAATGTATAGTTGGATGCTAGCAAAATTTGGTCAAAAGTAGGAAATACATATGGGTAGATATAATGATCACCCAAATAGTGCTTCCAATTGTGAGGCTCCTTGCTGTCTGCTTCCACATTGAGGGGCTATGTGTTCTCTCTGAGATTAAATTCCTAAGCCTGCCATGGCTTTCATCTAACAGTTTGTATAGCAACGAATTTTCAGTGTGTCTCCAAAGAAGAAATCAATACAATACCAATTAGTGGGAAAAAGTTTTCAAAGACATTTTCTACGTTTTGAGAAATCCAATAGGAAATTTCAAGCAAGAGTATTAAAGACATTGGTAATTGTAAGGCTTTATTTAGTGGACTTATATCAAAGATTATACCTTGTAAACAAAGCACAAATTATGATCATTTTTTGCAAGTCACAAAGAAAACCTGAGTGATTTCTTCAAACTAAAAATTATACAGGTCTCATTTGACCACAATGCAATTAAACCAATATTTTAATCATCTGGAAAATTTGAAGTTGCTTTCCTAATTGAAAGGATGATACAGTATAATACAATATCATAAAAAATAATACTTTTAAATGAAAATACAATTGTAATTGTAAATTAAATAAATATATTAAGCTTTAACTCAATAGACAAAGCTAGCAACCAATTTTGAGGAAAAAGAAAGCAATTAATAAATAATATAGTAGATATTTATGACTTAAAGATAAACAAAGACAACTGGTAAATGTGGTTGTTGTATTATTGAAATACTGCTATGAAATACTATTTAAGAAAGCATATTGATAATTGAGCTAAAAAGAAGATAAAATATTAGTATGTCATCTTACACTTAAAAAGGGAATAAATATATCATGAAGCACAGAGCTTTAAAAAGTTTACAGGGGACTATTGTAAGTAAATCCATAGAGTAAACTTCAAAATCTGCATTAAAGTATTGTATATTTCTTTACTGTTGTTTTCTTTTATGTATCCCAGAATGGCCATGATCCTCTGGCGTCAGCTTCCAATGTGCTGGCATGACAGGTGTGTACCAACATGCCTGGCTCAAGTATTGTTATTCTTTGAAAATAAATTACTGAAATTTATTTTAGAAGTGGGAAATCAGAAAGGACAAATAATTATGAATGGAACACTAAATGCCATCAGCTACTCATAAACATTTTGGGGCTGAAGATATATACAATGTGTAGAAGTACACAAACACACACATAAATGCACAAAGATGTCAATTATGCTTGGGGATATGTCTGATACAGTTTTCATTTCAGAGTTTTTTATGTGCATACATGGTATTACAAATGGAAATTTTTAATTTTTCCTTCCCTCTTTACACCTATTATATGCACCTGGCTTTTTTCATGAAACAAACCCTAGCAATCTTTCTGTGTTTGTATATAGAGTGTTCTTGCTTTTACCAAGCAGAATAGTGTGCTAATGTGTGAGGACAAATACTGGGAATTTTTGCTTGCTTGTTTTGTGTTGCAGTGCTAAGGGTTGAATCCAGAGACTCGAGCATTAGTAGGCAAGCACTCTACCACTTGAACCAAAACCCCAGCCCCGAGGATACAGTATAAGAAAATTATCAATTATAGTAACATTTAGGTGATTTCTAGTAGTTTTCTATTTCAAGCTAAAGTATAAAGCCTACATATATACACACATATAATTTTGGACATCTGAAGCTCAGTTCCATTGGTAGAATTGTAGGGTCAAAGAATATTTGTGTTTTAAAATTCAATTGGTATTATAAAATTTCACTCTATAGAGATATTTAAAAATTCAGACTTTTACCAAAATGTAGGAGAGTGTGTGTTTCCTCACAGTAGAAGCAATGACCAGACTGCAACAAGTATGCTGCACAGAGAGAGCAGATATCAGAATAAGAAACTGTTGAGTTGATTAAAGGTGGCAGGAATATTAATGGGTGGCACCATCCAATTGGCTGGAGGTCCATATGGAGGAAAAAGTGGAAGAAGAGAGAGGGTGGCACTCTGGTCGTTCCTGGGCTTTTCTTGAGGGAGTGCATCGTCTGCAGCTTTCACAGTCTGTGGCCATCAGACTCCAGATTCTTCAGTCATTGAGAATATATTTGTATCAGCAACTTTCCAGGGGGCTTCTAGGCCTTCTGTCTCAGTCTTGGGCTGTGTCATTGGTACCCATTGTTCTGAGGCTTCCAGCTTCTGAGCTGAGTAGCTAGTTTCCTCAGCTCTCAAGTCTGCAGATGGCCATTGTGGGTCTATTCAGCCTCTGACTGACTGTGTAAGGCAATCTAATAAAGCCCCTTATAATTAAAACTTATGTTCTATTGATCTTGTTCCAATGGAAGCCCTGATTAATAAGGCATTCTAATACAGAAAATTTTAAAATGATAGTTTTTAAGCTCCTAAGCATGTGAGCATACTGTTTCAAAAATATTACAAGATAAAAACAATTTCAACCTAATCCCAATTATAAATAGCCATATAAATGTCCACAAGGAAATTATTAACAAAGATAATGGCACTAGTACTCTAAAAGAACTAATAAAATAAAAATGAAAGAATTGATTAAGATACCTATCAATGGACTAAAGAGAAAAAGAGACACAATACTATTCCCATAAATCCTGAAAATGCACTTGATAAAATTCAACATCTTTTCTTGAATACCATTAGTAGGAACTTTCCATTGGTCCCTTAGCATGATGCCTCCTGAAATGTTTCTTTTTTATTAGTGAGAATTAAAAAGAGGGCTCATTGTGATATTTTCATACATGCATGAAATATATTTTGATCAAATTCATCCCCTCCATTACTCTTTTCTATACCCCCTCTTTTAAACAATTTACAGACTTCATTATTCTATTTTCACACGTGTATGAAGTATTTCCCTCATATTCATCCCCCTTCTCCTTTCACTCTCCCACTTTCTGCTAGTTCCCACCCCTAAATAGTCCCTGTTTTATGCTTATATCACTCATTTGAAATGTATCTCTTAACTAATCACTTCTCACCATTTCTGATGCCAACCTTCTACCTCTCCATCCTCAGTTACTTAGTCTACTGGTACCACCTCTTTCCTTTTTAGCATATGTCTTCCTTTGGAATCCACTATTACATATCCAAGCAATTTTATGAAATATAAATAAGATAAATTTAAGTTCCATCTTAAAAATCTTTAATGGCTTTACTTTATACTTAGTTCAAAATTCCCCTTAAAATGGTCTTGTCCTTCCCCAACTCCTGGAGATTGTTTTGATCCACTTCATCATAACTCTCTCTCAGTACCCTTGGTCATCATGGCTGCCTTTCTCATCCTGGAACAGTTCAGGCTCTTTTCTGCTTTAAGCTTCTATATTCACTACTTCTTCCTGGAATACTTTTCCCTGAAACATTTTTGTCACTCAAGTTTCTATTCAAATGTTGCTTTTTCATATAGTTTCCCTCTCAAGAATCTTCCTTCTCTTCACATCTCTCTTCTCTTTCTTCTCTCTTCCATTCTCCTCCCAGTTCTGTCCTATTCCATAGTTTCATTTTCTTCATAGCATTTCAGTGTATCTGAAATTATCCAAATTATTTGCTATTTTCTTGCTCCTCCAATTGGAGTGAAAGCTCAGTGTAAGTTCTGTCATTCTTTTTGTGGTCTGAAGTCAGAACAAGGGCATCCTCTGATGGCCAGGGGTTGGGTTCTTACAGAAGCTTTTGAGCTGGTTTGAGGTGTGCTTAGGACCTCTTAAGATGGGGCAGCCTATGCACAGGATTCAGGTTGACAGGGTCAGAACATGGAAAAACATGCATAACACAACTTCAAACAATAGCCTTCATTGCAAAACCATGATATTAAAAAAATCAGCACCTTAAAAATATTTAAAATAAATGCAAATTCTAGAGCTGGATAATTAGAAAAGATTTAAAGTGTTTAAAAGTTATCCTAAACCTCAACATGTAAAAATATTTCCACAGCAACAAATGGTTTAATGAAGCAAAAAAAATCAATCTATTTTTTAGGTAGCAAGTGTTATCTTCTTGCACAAATGACCCTGTCATTATTTATTTATGCACAAAAATCCAAACCATGTTTTCCTTCCTCATTTTTTTGCTCTTTTCTTATTTACTTATTTTCTTTGTTTCCTTACATAAACTGATAATTTTATTAACATCTCAGGAGAATAAGACTAAGATATAGAGTTGTAAATTATTCACTGTTCCATCAGATCTGGCATGTGATGATGTTTTCCTGTGAAAAGACATTTCTGTAAGTGCACTGAATTTTAAAAGTGGACAGGACAGGAATGTGTGCATGTGTATAAGGGTATGTCAGTTATAAAAAACCAGCTTACTCTTCTTTTTTTGTTTTGCAATTTCCCTATTCACAATGAAATTCTCCTGGGGTATATTAAATAATGACAAAAATAGCAATAACTACTCTTTATTGAACTATTCTTTCAGGATAGTCACAACAATTCCATGAAGGAGGGAAGAAACTGTAGTGAAATGTGCTCAAGGTTACAGAGTTGACATTAATAAACACATAAAGAAAAATAACCCATGTTAACCACATAGTCTCAATAACTGAACTCCAAGTTGGGAGGCTTTGGCAAAGTAGCTACCAGTGATATAAATGGCTTTTGAATATATTATCTGCTCTTCAAAATGCTTTTCCTACTCACTTGCTGATGCTTGGAAAAATTTTAATAGACTTTTTTTTTTTGGAGCAGTTTTAGAGTGACAGCAAAATTGAGCAGAAAATAAAGACAGTATCTTAGTCATTCCAGACTGCTGTAACAAATTTCTATAGGCTGAACGATTTAAAGAAAAACATTTATTTCTCATGGTTCTAGATGCTGGCAAGTGCAAGGTCAAGGTGTTTGCATATCTGGGGTTTAGTGAGAGACCTCTAAACCACCTGGTTTGCAAGTGGCTTTCTTCTAGTTGTACCTTTACATGGTGGAAAGAGGTAAATACTTCCCCGAAGCCTCTTTTATAAGGACATAATTTCACTTATGAGAGCTCCACTCTCATGACCTAATTACCTCCCCCAGCCCTCACTTCCTAATACCATCACATGCAGAGCTAAGCTTTTACCATTTGGCTTGTGTGAGTGTACCAAATTCTCAGTGTATAACAGACTTCCTGCATGTCTCTTACCCTCTTTCCCCAACACAGAACTCTGTCAACATCTTCTACATTTGCTACAATTGAAAAATCTACAATAACACATCATTATCATCCAAAGTCAATAATTTGACATTAGGGTTCAATGTTGGTCTAGTACATCTTATTTTTTGACAAATGTATCATGACATATATTCACCAATGTAGTATCATACAGAGTAGTTTCACTATCCTAAAAATCCTCTGTGCTCTGCCTACTTATTCTCCCTACCATAAAGTTTGACAACCACTGGACTTTCTAGTCTTTATTGTTTTGTCTTTTCTAGAATGCCATGTAATTAGAATCATCCAGCAGGTAGTCTTTTCAGATCGGCTCTTTCCTTAGTAATATGTATTTAAGTTTCCTCTGTGTCTTCTTATGACTTGATAGCTGATTTTTTCAGCTATGAATAATATTCCATTTTTTGTTTATACCACACTTTCTTACTCATGTACTACTAATGGACATTTTTGTCGATTGCACAACTTGGCATTTATGAATAAAGTTTTTATAAACACCCATGTGCATATGTGCATGTGTGTGTGCGCAGATATAATTTTTAACTGAGAAAATATCTCCTGCTCTTCCCAATGCTTTCTCTATACACATGCAAATGTGTGAGATTTTTCTAAGGCATTAAGGGGGTTTCAATTTCAAACAATTAGTGAACTATTGTGCAAAGGGATCTGGCAGAGATGCACTCTGGGTTCACACTAATGTACATCTGAAGCTTTCCTGAGAGTAGATGTTGAGGAGAGCTGTGTATCTAAAACAAGATCACAAAAGAAGTTTCCAGAAATTGCAAATGCATACAAATGTAAGGAAAGTGCATTGACTTGATTATAGAATTTTTCCTTTCTTATGATATTTAATTTGTTGCTGTGGCCAATAGTGTTTTTATCCCTTCCTTGTCTACACACGCACACACACACACACACACACACACACACACACACACACACACAGACATTTATAATCTAAATTCCTAGAAGTAGAGTTGGTGGGCCAAAGGGATGTATGCCATAGAAATTGTCCTAATTTACACTCCAGCAATCTTATTTGAGAGTGCTTATTTCCATTCAGCCTTACCAATTGCACTATGGAAGCACACATTTTTAACATTAAGCTGTTAATTTTGAGATAATTATATATTCACATGCAGTTTTAATAAATAATACAATGAGATTCTATAAAGTCTTAACTCTGTTCCTAAGAATGGTAACAGCCAGGATGTTGGTATTGATGCAATCAGGATATGAAGTCTTTTTGTCATCTAAACATCCTTAATATTGTGCATTTAGAACCATTTTCACTTTTCCACTCATCTGCTCAGTAATGCCTGGTAACTACTAATCCACTTCCATGATTTTTGTCACTTTAAGAATATTACACAAATAAAATCACATAGTGTGTAATATTTTATGGTTGGTTTTTCTAACATAATTCTCCAGCGATTCACTCAGGGTGTCATTTGCATTAGCAGTCTGTTCCTTTCTATTGCTCAGTACCACCACACGGCATGGATGTGAAGGATTTATCCATTTGAAGACATTTGGGTTCTGTCTAGTTGGGGGCTATTAAAAATAGTGCTGTTATGAACACTGATATACAGATTTTTGTGAAAATATAATTTTTGTTTTTCTGGGATAAATGCCAAGGAATGCAAAATCTGGATCATGTGCAGTTGTGTGTTTAGTTTTTTAGGAAATTGTGTTTCAGAGGGCTGTATGCTTTCATATTCTACAAATAATGAGTAGTCCAGTTTCTTACATTCTTGCAGCATTCAGTGCCGGGGTTACTTTTTAGTTAGTGGTTCTGATGGGTGTGAGGGGTGTCTCATTACCACTTTAATTTGCATCCCTAATCGGCAGTGTTGTGGAACATATGTTTGTTTTCTATCTGTATTTCCTGTCTGGTGAAATATTTCTTCCTGTCTTTTGCCCTATTTTTATTTACATTTCCTTTTTAGCCTAGTTTTTCCTATGATTAAAATTTTGCATTTGTATGGCTCAATTATCACAATTAATGAGCCAGCACTGATACATGGTATTAATTAAGTCTACTTTATTCAGATTCCTCAGTGTTTAGAGAACACACTTCTGTGACTATCGTGTTTCTTTAGGCTCTTCTTGGTTGTGTGTTTCTCAGACCTTCCTTGGTTTCCCTTATTGCTGATACTGTGATGCTTTGAGGAGTACTGGTCAGATGTTTTGTGTTACTTCCCCAAATTGGGATTTGTCTGATGTTTTCTGATGTTTCACGATTAGACTTGGGTTCTATGTTTTGGGGAGAAGATCACAGAAGTAAAGTGCCATTTTTGTCACAATATATCCAGGAATATGCTGTCAATATGGCTTCTCACTGTTGGTGTAATCACTTGGCTGAGGTACTGTTAGCCAGGTTTCTTTAGCAAGAAGTTACTCCTTTTTGCTCTCTTCCATACTGTGCTCTCGAAAGGAAGTCATTCTATACAACTCACATACAGGAACAGGGAGCTGTGTTCTAATTTTTTTTATGAGGGTGGGCTATCCACATAAGCTATACAAAGTTCTTTTGCATGAGTTTGGCCATTATACATTTTGATCCTTATGGTTCCGTAGGATTGTTAAAATTTAATTTGCATTTATTTTACTATGAATGCATGTAAAGAAACACTTGTTTAAGAATTATTTATGTTTTCATTTCTGTAAACCCTCACCTCATCATATTCATTGCTAATGTTCTATGACAAGATGAGGAGGCTGGCAGCCACCAGACTTGAGCAAAGTTCTCAGGGGCCCTAAACACTTGAGAGGGACTATAGGCACCCTGTGAGTAAACTTGTGCCCAGTGGTATTCCCTTGGCAGCCTCTGCGCCTAAAAGGAACCTCTCTTTCTCCTTCCAATTGCCTTAAGCCTCTTTTATTTTTGTCTCTTCTGGCCAGTATATGAAATCTTTCAGTGAACAACTAGGATGACTGTCTCATTTTGCATTATTTTGATAATTCCACCTACAGAATTGAATAAATTAATGATTGCATTTAAAGAGGATATCATATAATATAAAGATGAATATTAAAATTCATGCTAATAATTTAAAAAGTTGATTTTCCTTTGCTTAGATGACTTTAAATAATATTTAAAAATCACTATGACAGTTTGAGAAAGAGAGACTACAGAAGAAAGGAGAAAGCTTCCTAGGTATGTTCAATGGCACTTTTTCCTCAGAATGTTTCTAACATTTTGCCCTAAATTCTTTAATTTATATAGCAAGCCCTGCCCCCCAAACCCTTGATAAATCCAAGAGAGTATGCCTGGATCAGAGGGTTCAACATGAAGCAAGATCAGGCTACAAGACAAAAATCCTGCTCCAAACCTTGTTTATCATTGAATCAAAGGGAGCCAGAAACAACTTATTGTAATGTGTAATAGTTATAACACCCAGAAAGCAGGCATGTGGGCCTCCCAAGATCCAATGGGGAGCTTTCATCCCAAGATTGCTGGCAGCCCTCTGCCCCTCTGCAGGCTGGTTCCTTCCAACTTAAGCAGCTTGCTTCCAGGTCCTGGGGAAGAGGAGGGATTCAGTCCCTAAGGCTATCTTTCTGTGAGCAAGAGTTTTCTTTCCCTCAATGCCAAGAGGTTTCAGGTGTGAACAAGAGTATATAGTTAGTCTAAAATCAAAATCAATAAGATCAAAGGAGAAAAGGGAATTAAGATAAACTTGATAGGGCCAGAATAGTTCCCAACAGTTGTGTGCACAGCCTCCTTCAGGAAATTCAATGCTGGATTCTAAGCTATGATTACTAAAGACACCAGTCACTGGTTGGATTACTAACCAGTTAGACCATTATCACCAATTCAGGCCATGAGTAACTTTTACTTAATGGTGGTGGGTCATCATTAGTAAATTAAATAGACAAAGTAAAGAGCTAAATGAGATAAACATTTATCGTTCTTTCCACTTAAAAACAGCTACAATTTTCTTGGTGATTAAACACCAAATTACCTTAGTAAAAATCTTGTGCTTAGAATATGTTGCCAACATGGCTCTTTTGTGTCACCCTGGAGATTGTGGCTGAATTGGGGCAAAGGATCACACTGTTTTAATAAGAGACTACAGGTTTCCAGAAGTCTTTTCTAAGAAGGGAGGGTTCATGATTTTTCTTTTCAAGTCCAAGTTAGTGAAACATCCATTTGACTAAATAATCCTGACTGTGGTCACTTGGCAGGAGAAGGCAATGGGGACACTAAGAGGAAATTCACCACTAAGGGGAGGGAAATTTGCATCAAGGCTCTTTCTCCACTCCAAGGCCAAGTTGGTTTTAGGAGGAGTTGACTTAAGCTCACCTTTAGTTCAGGTCATGTCCTTTCCTAGCTAGCTCTTCTGGTACTGTGAGTTTGATAGGAAAATGGCCACATGTCTGAAGACTGAAAAAGCCACAGCCCTGGGAACACAAGTTCACCCTGGCATGGAGCACGCCAGTGGAGAGCCATGCTGACGAGGGAGGCATTCTCCCCTGTACTCTGAGAACACAGCTTTCCATCAGGTGGTGACCGTGAAGCTCTGAATCTCAGTAGTCGATAGAACTTGCTGGACTTCCTGCTTTGCCTGCATCGCTGCCGTCTCAGTAGCAGCAGTGGTGGATAACAGCCCCTTTGGGCAGATAGATCCCAATGCTGGCATCCTCTCCATGAGTGTTAGTGGGCAGAATTTACCTCACTAGACTAAGGAATCACCCTCTGAGATTGCTGGCTTTGTGGAAGAAGGAGATTGAGAAAAGAAAATAGATTTTCATGATCAGTAAGAAAGGGATCTGAACTTATAGTGTGAAGTTATTTCATAATATAAATTGGTGAAGCAAGACATTCCACTTAAATGTCATTGAAGCATTGTATTGTATTAGTTTCCTATTGCTGTTATAACAAGTTGCTGTAAGTTTAGTGTCTTAAACTTAAAATAACACAAATTTATGTTCTTACAGTTCTGAAGTTCAGAGTCTTGACATCAGGTGTCAGCAGAGTTGTGTTCCTTCTGGAGTCTACAGTGGAGTTACTCCCATCTTTTTCTGGCTTCTACCTGCTTTTCTTGACTATGGCTAATCAAAGCTAGTACAGTACCATCTGCATAGCTCTCTTTTCTGTACTCATATCTCCTTTTCTGGTTGCCTCTCCTGCCTTGCCTCTTGCTAAGGACTCTTGTGATTACATTGAGTCCACCCAGCTAATCTAAAATACTCTCCTTACCCTAAATCTTTAATTTAATCACATCTCCACATGTTCTTTTGGCATATTTAAGAACATATTCATAAATTCTGGAGATTAATTGTAGGGGCCGTTATTCAACTTACCATAAAATGAGGGAGTGGCTACTTGCCTCATATATAAGTTGTTGAAGGACATGAGATTGCTCTGCAACTTTTTAAATTTCTACTCAGCACCCTTTATCTATTTTCATTTCTTGTTGCTTCTGGCTATGCCATTCCTAAACTGCTACTGATTAAGCAATCAGATGGTAAGCTTGTTAGTTACATGACTACACTAAATAGAAGTACATCCTTAAATGTAGGCCTAAAGGTCATTCCTGTCAGCCATGAGTTGCAGTTTTGTGCAGGTGTGTCTTAATTCATATGGTGGATTCAAACAGAAAAAATAAAATTTCTGTACTATAATTAAGGAATGTTTAACGGTGTAAGAACAGGGGATCAAAACATTTTCTCAGGGGTTAGCAGTGTGGCTTAAATGGTAAAGTCCCTGCCTAGCAAGCACAAGGCCCTGAGTACCACCAACCCCCACTACCACCAAAAAAAAAAAAAATCAAAATCAAAGCCTTTTCTCAGTAGGGAAATCAAGTTTTTTCTTTATGTTCAGTTTGGGAGAGAAATGAAAAAGCTATGCTAAGAAAGTGAATGAATGAATTTGGCGGTATTAGCATAAATAAATACTGAGCATTCTACAATTTTGGTAATGATAGTTGATATAATACATTTTTCATAGCTAATTAGGGGAATGTGATAAATAGCTTAGAACTCAGAAAAAAAGTGTTTCTTAAAGTATAGTGTACTAGTCAGATTTCCATCACCATAACAAATACCTGAGATAACCATCTTACAAGGAGAAAAAGTTTATTTGGGCTCATTTCTTCAGAGGTTCTAGTCCCTGACTGATTGGCTCTATGACTTTGGGTCTGTGGTGAAGCAGCACATCAAGATGGGATCCCACAGCAAAATAAAGTCACTCACTTCAACACCACGAAGCAAAAGAGAGAAAGAAAAAGGGGCTAGAGTCCTACTATCCCCTTTACAGTCCTGCTCATTATGACCCAAAGGCCTCCCAAGAGGCCCTATTTCTTAACAATTCCACAGTTTCCTAATACGCCATTCTGGGAACCAAGCTTTAAACACATGGGCCTTTGAGGAAATGTTCATGATCCAAATATACCAATTAGTTTCCAGGAAGGAGATTTAATTTAATCTGGGTAAATGTTTCCCTTAGTTCCTTGGTGAACTGTGATAAATATATATTTTAAAGTAATAAACTACTGAACAATATAAAAGTTTGAATTTGAAAATTTTTGCTATTAAATGCAATATGTAGTTTTAAAGTATATAAATTGATGTTGAAAGCACACTGGATATTATTCAACCATTTGTTTTATGTATAAATACCTGCTACTAGTTGAGGAAATCAGATAGGCAAATTTGTTGGTTACATGACTCTAGTAAATGGAATAAACCACATTTATTTTGGTTTTGTGTGACAAACATTTAATAAGCTTTAGAAAGCCTCCACTAAATAACTTAAATAACTCTTTTGATTTGGGGACCATGAAGATACTTGAACTCATGGATCCTATCTTCTTCCTGAAGTTGTGGCACTGTTGCCCTTGGTAACAGTCTCCTTTTCAAGCTATGTCTTCATAGACAAGATGCTACACTTGGACCTTGTGACAACACCTATTTATCTAAAGACTGTTTCACTTTCTTCCCTCCTTATTCTTCAAAGCTGACATTCTTGAGATCGAAGTTAAGCACTGTGGTATTTATCACATTGATTTCTAAAACATACAATTCTAAACTGGCTTGCAAAGTAGATTCCAGAAACCCACATTTTATACCATGTAGCAGCCATTTGAGTTTATTCATTTAATTTTATACTTACAACCTTTCCTTTTTTTTTTTTTTTACAGCAGATTTAAAAGTTACATTTCTCCCAGGTCTTCGGTAAGTTCTGACTGCTGATTCTGGCAGTGACTCCTCTGAAGCAATGCCACCACTTAGACACTTTGACAAGTTGGAGGTGACTAAAGTCCTTGCTCATGTGATTATGAAAGAAGCAAAACATAGAGTGGTCATGTGGGGGGTGAGAGAAGAACCAAGGAGGTGGGGACACTGATCTCACTCAAAGACTTGGAAGTGAGAACTCACATCCCCTAAAAACTCCTGTCTCTGGGTTTCTCCTACACTTTCCCCACTCCCTCAATCTCACATGCTCACCAGCCGCAGGAAACTCTAGGTTCTCCTTCTCTGCTCTGAGGAATGGAGGCTGCTGGAAAGATGCTTAGTATTTTGGTGAAAGGAAAGTCGAGAATCGTAGTTTTGCCATGTGAATTTAGAACATCCAAATACAGATATAGAGTTAGTAGATAAATGTATACAGTTAGACTTCAGGAAAAAGATTGTGGGTATAAATAAAAAGTTTGGGATTCATAGGTTATAAATGGGATTTGAGACCGTGGGACTGATAGAGCTAACCTAGAAAATCAATTTTGAGAGAAGAGAAAGATAGCTTAGGACTGATCCATCTTCTCTCTACATTCATTCTCCACAGTAATTATATTCTCTATGTATTCGGTAACATTGAAGGCTGACTAAAAGAGGAGGAATCAGAAAAAAAAAGAATGAGAAGGAATAACATCTTCCTACTTATATTTTTACATGAAATTTGTTGTTCCAATTTTTTAATAATGCCTAATTTACTTAAGGCTCGAATTTTCCTAATTTTCAGCTTTTACTCTACCCTGAGCTGTTTCTTTCTAGCTTCCTTTTAATATTTTATTAGCTATTATGGAATTGGCATCTTGATGAGTCTAAAGCAAAGTCACAAGGAAATCAAGTCCCTTTAGCCCCTTCTCCAAAATTGGGAATAGCACTTACCTGTTGATGTTCACTCTGCCAGATGGAGGTTAAAGGATATGTCTTTATGCCATTATGAATACTCACATCAATTACATTTATTATTTCTTTAAATTATCTTTTACTAGGCTTCATACTATAAAGCTGTTCAAAAGAGAACATGGTTGCCACTGGATCTTAGTCTAGATTGTGGTCATAGAAACAGGAAATGCATGCATGCCAACTTTTATTAATTGTTTTGGTCACTTTGCTCTCAAGAAACATACTTTTCTTTAATTAAAAAATTAGGGCTGGGGCATGGCTCATGTGTAGAGCACCTGCCTAGCAAGTACAAGGCCCTGAGTTCAAACCCCAGTAACACCAAAACAAACAAAAAAAACTAAGTACAAAACTCAAAACTTTTATTTTCAAAAAGGGAAAGAAATCAAATCATGACTCCTAGCAGGGAAAACATATTAACAATAATTATTTGGACATTAAATCTAATTTTAAGCAGGTTCACTCTTTCTATCCATACTTTCCCTGAGATATTGTTTTATTTTTTTCATGTGGGAATTATTTCACTGTGTGACATTTCATGAAGGGGATGATCACTTGAAAGTATCTTGATGATTTCGTGCATAAATTATAGTTTGGCTGAGTACAGAATTCTTTCCCCTCAAAAGATATGCTAATCTTTCCTTCAAAATATCATTTTTAAAGTTTATTTTCATTTGTATTCAGTATACTGAAGAAGAAGTTTGGTTCCAACCTGAGATCATTTTCTTAATAGGTATTTTTTTCTGTTAGAAAGAAGGATTTAAAAAATATTATCAATATCATCTGATATTGACCAGGTAACGTTTCCTTTTCCTGGTAGTGATGCAAATTTCTCTTCCACTCACTTCTTTGAGTTTGCTTTTCCTCGTGCTCAGTTTTATCCTTCTAAACTACCCATGTAACATGTATGCTAGATCTCCTTGGTCATTTCTCACAACCTCTTGTCATTTGTCTCATTATTATATTCTTATCTTTATCTTTTTCCTCTCGGTGCTGAGACATTTTGAGATTAGTTTTTGTCTGCCTCTCAGTTTCTTTCATTATCCAACCTGCTAGTCACTACTTCCATAATTTTTAATTAGATTTTGACTTATTATCTGAAAAAAATTTTCCCTAATACTGAATATTTTTTCTAACATCTTCCTTACAATGTCATCTGGAATGTCATTGAAAGTGTCAACTGCAAAAGTATATATTTATACCAGTTCTATGCCTCTATTCCTTTTTATTTCAAACTGCTGAATCCTTCCACCAGATGTTTTTTATTTGTTTATTCTCATATACAAGAGTTTCAAGACAAGGTCAAGCTATGTCAAGGAATCTTCTCTCTGTCACCTGCAAACTGAAGGTAGCTGACAGCCTCCCAACATTGCTGCCTTTCAGAGCGGTCAAGCATCCACTGTGAGGATGACTTTGGATTGAGGTCTAGCACCCTCAACTTTGGTTCACTTCTTGAATCGAGGTTGCTATTTTTCCCGCTTAAACACTTGCCTCTAACCTGTGTTCCTTTTATGTTAGAATTCTGATGGGATTTGCTGCCAGTAATTTCCTGGGGTTTTTTCTCTTCGTGCATGGTGAAATGAAAAGGGTTGCCATTCTGTTACTCCAACTGCCTACTCTCTAGACTTTCCAAACTCTGAATAGCACATTTCCAGGACTGATCTCTACATTTTTGTAGTCACCTCAATGGACATGAGTCAGAGAGAAGAGAATAATAAAAATAATCAAACTATCATTTCCAATAAAACTGCCAGGGCTCCAGGTACCAACTACAGTTGCCTATAAAAATTGTAAGCTCTATATAACTAAACAGTATTATGTATGGACCATCCCTTCAGGATTCTATGTAGGTGAATTGTATTAGCCATTAGCCAGCTTCTTTTTTTTTTTTTTTGTAGTACTAGGATTTGAACTTGGGGCTTCATGCTTATGAGGCAGGCACTATACTGTCTGAGCTACACCTCCTCCAGCCCTAGTAGTCAGCCTTTTTGTTACTATAGCAAAATACCCAAGGCAGACTTCTTATGAATAAAAAAAGTTTATCTAACTCAGTGTTGGACGTTCAAGGGCATGGAACTGATACTGGCTTAGTTCTGGAGAGGGCCTTCTGAACTGTGCAGCCATAGCTGCAGCAGATTCAGGAGTAGGAACAAGAGATCCCATCTTGATACAGAAAGCCAGAAAGAATTGGCTGGGCCAGGCTCAGACTTTTAGCACAATCTTGTCGTGATGGTTGTGAGGGTACTCCCAATTGACCTAAGGGCCTCCGACTAGGCCCTATCTCTCAACTGTCCCATCACTTTCCAAAGGACCAAACTCTCAATACAGGAAGCTTTTTATTTTTGGAGGGGGAGGGTGACAAACAGCATCTAAACCATAGCAGTAGAGGTTATCCGGGCTGCCCTGAGGAAGCCTGTGATGCACTGTGACTCCATCTCATTTTGCCATCTTCCTTGCATTGTCTGAGTTTTACTTTTGTAGCCCTCCATACATGTGTGCTCATCAGCTTCCTGCTAACAGCTTGATAACAAATTAAATAAGAATTATACTTTCTTGCTGATTTCCAAGCTGAGTAGAAAAGGTGCCAATCAGTCTCCCTTTTTTGCTCTATAGTTAGCCCAGGGTTGTGTAACATCATAGCTGTTACTGCCCACTGACCACCTTCTCCTTAACTGCCACCACCTCTCCTTAGTAGGCCATTCTGCTGGCATGGTGTAATTCTTACTTAACTTTCTTTTCTGCTAATGAGTCATCCTGTTAAAAGTATTTGAATATCTCATCTTTTAACCACAACTACCATCTTCTTCCAATCCTAACTCAGCAGGATCTTTTAAGCAAAATCATTTCACTTGCTATTTTTTTTCTCTCCCTTAGGGAAGTTATGAGTCAGACAGAATTGAACTTAGATATGGAGCTTGACTATGGCAGGTGCCTTTCATCTCCTAGAGAGAAGGAGCTGTACAGAAGGGGAAAGAGAAGAGAAAAGGTGGGGAAGGTGGATGATAAAACTGAATGACTTCTATTGCCTTGAGGCTGGATTGGCATCATTAATTAATTAGGTATGTTGAGGGTTTTCAGATGGTCAATCTTCTTCACAACCAATAAAAATAAGAGAGCTTTCAAAGCCAAATTAATATGCTATTTTGGACAAACAGCATGTTGATAAGTCCCAGTGAAAACACAGATTCCCTGAGTTTGTACACAAAGGGCTGGAAGGAAGAAAGCAAACTGACATTCTGAGAGTCCTCTACATGCCAAACACACAGCCTGCCCTTTTAATCATTTCCAATCTCAGTTGATACAGTTTTCTTTACACAATTTACCTATGATGCCTAGAGGGCATAAATAATTTGTGCAAAGTCACAAAACTGGTAAGTGCCAGAGCCAGGATCTGAATTTTAATTCCCCCATTTTGTGAGCTTTGTATCATTTCCTCTCAATCCTACTTCATTGCATTAAATCTGAGGCCAGAAAACTATGGCTGATGACTTGCTACCATTGTAAACATATGGAAAGTCATTCATTTACATATCCTCTAAGGCTGCTTTTGTGTGCAAAGGCAGAATAAGCAGCTGTGACAGTGGCTGTAGGGCTCTTAATCTAAAAGTTTGCCAGTCTCTGTGTCTCTGCACTGAGCATGCTCCAATGCTTCTCAGACTTCTCAAACACATGGAAATCTTGTTTAGATGCTGGTTCAGGAGGCTTGGGATTCTATGTCCCTGTTTCTGTTCTGCAGATCATACTTTGAGTAGAAAGGATATAGTCAGGAACAGTACAGTCTGAAAATAACTATCTACTTTTCTCTGAGGTTCTTTGGGGTTGGAGATGACAAATACCTCTTCGAGTCCCCTCCCAGGTGAGCTGGTATCAACAAATTGAGTTCTGCTCATCCAGAGAACTGTGGCCAACACGGGGAAGGCCTGGGCTGGTATAGATGGCCCTACTATTTCTCAGAGAAAGCTTCAGCCTTCCTCCTTGGTTAAATGTAGATAATAATCTCCCAGGTGCACACCTGTGGGTCTCAACCTTGGCCTCACACCACAGTTCCCTAGAAAGCTTCAAAAGCACTCTATTGTCTACCCTTGGTAAATTTCATGTGACAGGGCCAAGCCTACAATTCTCGACATTCGTTTTATATGGACAGCTTTTCAAACCACCTAATGTCTCTGACTCACTCAAACTGAATACGTCAGAATCTCTGAATGTGAGAGCCAGACATCAGAATTTCAGAAATCTTCCCAAGTGACTCCATTGTACAGCCAAAATTGGGAATCAGTAATCCAAGGTAGAGAGACTAGAGAGCATTCATTCAAGATTGTGGTTTTTGGTATTGTTTTGTTCCAAGATAATTCTAATATGCAAAGAGGACTGGATGTCTCTGATCCATGCTCTCACATAGCACTGTCAAGAGTAGAAGGGACTATGTAGGGATCAAAGTTAATACTCTGATAGTGACACAAATGAAAATTATATGCTTCCCAGTGTGACGCATACAGTGTCACTTCTGTGACATTCCTGCCAAAAAAGGCCTAACCTGAATGTAACCACAAGGAACCATTAGGTTAACTCAAATTCAGAAGCATTTTTAAAATGTACACTGTATTGTACTTCCTGAAAATGAAACATCATTCCCAAAATATCATTCATAGAGGACAAAGAAAGATGGAGGAACAGTTACAGAGTAAAAGTACAAAGTATGGAAACTAAAAGGCAAGGAATAGTACTGGATCAGGAAAAAAATGTTACAAAAGGTTAACATTAGGATTTGAATATGAACTGTGAATTACATAACAGCATTATATGAATGTTGCATTTCTTCATATCAGTAACTATACTGAAATTAAGTAAGAAAATGTTTTGTTGTTAGGTAATACACAATGCAAAGAATAAGAGGAAAAGGACAAAGTGATGGCTACTTACTTCCAAATGGTTCAGAGGAGAATTATATATACACACACATATATATATGAACTACATATATTAACTATATATAACTATAAATATGAAAAATCATATGTAAATGAGATGACAGAAAAAGCAGCAAGTGTGTGCCTACTTTTATGTCACTGTAACAAAATCCTAAGGAAAAGCAACTTAAGGGAGGAAAGATTTATTTTGACTCCTGGCTTCAGTGGTTTCAGTCCATCATGGTGGAGAGGGCATGGTGGAACAGAGCAGCTCACATCATGGCAGCCAGGAAGGGGAGAGAAAGAATACCTACACTATGGGATTCTCCTTTTTCCCTTTTATTCTCTCCAGGCCCCAAGGCTATAGGGTGGTACCTCCCATGCAGAGCAAATCTTTCCCTTGTTAATCCTCTCTGGCAATGCATCACAAACACAGGTGTGCTTTACTACTCCTTGGCATCCCTCAGTCCAATCAAGTTGACAGTCAAGATTAACCACCACAGCAAGTAGTGTAGGAAATGTCACAAAATGTTAACCAGTGGTGAACCAAAGTATATAGGAGTTCTGTGCATATTTGTGCTTCTTGCGACTAAATCTTGGTAAAGTATGTATGACAGTTGATTTTATTTTTTTTTGTTACTTTCCTATAAAGTTGGAATTATTTCAGGAATGAAAGTTAAAAATATAAAGTAATACACATTTTATTAAAAATTGAATTGTATTTGGAAATTTTCTAGATAAAAGATTATCGCCCATGCAGTGGAAAGCCCAGCCATATGGGAGGAGAGTAACTCATAGTATGCAGCCATGCTCCTCAAAGCAACTTTCTGGTTTATACATCTGATTTACCACTAGTTGAGTTTGTAGTGGACTGTGGACTCTTTTCCCATGTCACCCAGGCATGGGCATATAGCTGCAGAGGAAAATATGACAAAAACATGAAAGGAGACTGAGTAGAGTCCTCTGTCCTCAAGCAAAGGAAGCAAGAGTGTGTGTGTTGCGTGGGTGGGGGTGGGGGGGTGGTCAGAGTGCTAGTCCCACCTCTTGCAGGGGAGGAAGAATTGTTTTTGCTCATTCTAATTCTGCTACTTTCAAAATAGCATCACTCACAAAGTCTCCTTTCTTTGTGGTTTAGATGAGGAGACACCAGCATGGACACCACCTGAAGGAGAGTGACAGCATCATAATTGGGATCCTTGACTGGAACACAAAGGAAAGACCATGCAAAAGAACTGGAGGGCTTTGTGTGGCTTCACCTTTGTAGCTCCTGGAGTGCATATTTCAACAGTATTTTAAATAAAGTAAGTTATACCTTTCAGACAGCATTCTTTTTAATCATTACAGGATGTTTTAGATGTCGCCACTTCTCACGTAGTCTGAGGACTTCTTGCTTCCTCTTCTCCCCTTTGTCGTGGTGATTTGATCAGTATACATAGTCACAGCATTAGGTTTTCGAATACTTCTGGCTGGATGTCAGGACCTCAGCTCGAGCCAAGCCAAGCATATCTGGGGCTGATTTCAGTGTTTTGGCCTTGAACCTTCATCTTGCTCTAGATCATATTGTTCAACGTCTTCCTGAGTTTCTCATTTGTGACCCATTGCTTTATCTTTGCCTTTAGCTCTACACTTATTTCTCAAAACACAACAATGACTAGAATCTTCCTAACCAATTTCAGAGGAAGAGAATAAAGTTCAGAGTCACTGAGTAATTTATTAAATCATACATCTAGTAAGAAAAGCAATCAGGACTAGACACTGGCCCACTCCAGTTCTGTGGCTTTCTACTACATGACCTTTCTTTAAGCAGAGATTTCCTCTTCCACTTGTATTCAAAGGGATAAATATCCAAGAAATAGAACTGATATTTTCTGCTGTAAGTCACAAATTAGGGGGCCAGAGGTGATCATCTTGTGTTTGGTAAAGTTACTAAGCCTAAATGAATAGCTGTCAGGAAAGAAGTGAGGGTTTGGTCTGCTTTCTTCCTTTCACTGATACTATTTCCTTAGGGTGGACAAAAATAAAACAGAGTCATGTGATTGCAATGAAAAAACAACTTCCTTAATGCAGTATGTGATAATTTGGAAAAGAAACTCCATAAGATAGTATTAAAATCTTTAAGCAATGTTTACTCCTCCAATAGATTCTTCTCTTCTCATGTCTGGACACTGAGTTTAGTAGAAAGGAACTCACCTGCAGAGACCTACAGTTCAGAGAAAGCTGGATGCAGCCTGCTGCTCTCAAACTAACCTTTGCTTTGATTACTGGGAGACTCTTCTAGCTTATTTTATCTCGGTTTCTGGTTCCTATTTCCAGTTGCAAATGCTGAATGAATGCCTATCACCTGTGCTACTTGAGCTCATCCTTGTTTCCAAGAGGCAGGTGTTGCTCTTCCCCAGACAGTCACCTCCCCACCTCCCTGCAGCAAACCCTACAGCCATGAGTCTGAAATTCTCCCCCTCCAATTCCACCTTTTCTCATCTTCTTTCATCTTAGATTTCCCACTCCCTCCAGAAGTGGTCCTTCCACATGTACTCTTTGAGATAAGGATATAGATGCCCAATGGCAGGATAGACTTGGTTGAGGCTAGACCACTGATGGGCAACGGTGCTAGACCTAAAAACTCAGATCTTAACTCCCTGACCCAGTCTCTTTCCACTGCACTGCACCTTCGGACCAGAGGGTTTCAAAGAAACAGCAGCCTTGGGAGTCCTGCTCTGAAGCAAGCAGATGTGGATGAAAACCCCAGCACCACTGCTTGCTGCTGGTGGGACATGGAGCAACTGGATTTAATTTTCTCTTTCCACAGCTGGATCATGCATATTCCCAATTATAATTCCCATACAAAGCTGTAAGGATTGAAGCAGATGATATGGAAAGTGCATGCCATAACAGCAGAGCTTCTCAGCAAATGTTATTCTGTCCTTCATCAGAGATGACTTACAGTGGTCAATCTTCCCCTCTTGTCACGTGGATGAACCTCTGTAAAGAAAACAAATCATCAGATCTTAAGTATATGGATAAATCTTGGGAGTCTGAACATGTGATTCATTTCCTAGAACTTTAAAGAATGAATAAATAAACTGTAACCGGGAAAACAAGGAAAAACATTTTAAAGCTCATAAGGAAGTTGGAAAAGTCAGGGTTTACCTCACTTATTTAAAGCGAGTAATAGCACCCAATACCCTTTCCTCAACTAGGAAGGTAACAGTCAAAAGTCTCTCTCAATACACAGTGCTAATTGATATTAGAAGCAAGATTAGGATCCCTGGCTTGTCACCTCCTGGCTACAGCCTTCAAGGCAACACCTGTGCTGGGATGTGTGATCAGAGAAAAGCATTTATATTTTAAGAGAATTATTTTACTTGCGAGATAGCCAAACTGAGGGCGTAATGAAGTCTCACCTAATAATGTTATTTTTTATTGTGTTTTATAATATAACTCTCAGAGTAAAGTTGTACATTTTTACAAATTCTCTTATGATTCCTTTATTCATTAATTTCCTGTAGGCCTTCATGAATTTATTCCTTTCCTTATTCAATGAAACACTTTTTTTTTTCTAAATACTTGCAAGCAACAAGCATATTTCACAGTTGGTAGAAGCTAAAACTCCCACCAACCCTGCCAGCTTAGTTGCTATGGTGATAAATGGTTTAAGAAAGTCTCATTTATTTTAAAATATATTTAGAAATAATTGAGCCCCTTGAGAGCAAATTGTCCTAAATTCCCTCCATGGTAGTACTTGATACGTTTCCTTTGGGGACCAATAGCCTTCAAAGGAAAATTCCCTTAATCATGGTAGCTCAGTTGCTCATATATGAGTCTCCACTTTCTCATGATTAAATTTAGGCTCAGCAAACACCCTCCTTGACTACACTCCACCAGGGATTAAGAGAAGTCTTGCCTGGTACATGGCGTTCCCTGTAGCAATTATGGTTTGGAATTTGAAGTTAATTAGACAAAATGTGATTAGGATGGAAGTGAATGCAAGAAGCTTAACAAAATGGACATTGGAAAGAAATGTGGGATAAGAACTTTCTATGTGGCCAAAGGGGAAAGGGCCAGGACAGTTACACAGCCCTGTTATTGCCCTCCCATTCCATAAGCCTCACTCTTTTACACATCCTGCTCAGATTCCATTAACTTGTATGGCAGAAGGAACATTAGGCCCATTTAAGACTGTGGATAATAATTTATTGGGGGCATTCTATGTTTCAGTACCCTATATGAAAGTATTATAATTTTCAATTTTCCCATAAACCTATGTGGGAAATGCTATTATTGTTCTTATTTTATAGTTGAGGAATCTAAGTTTCAAAATGTTTGGACAACTTCCTTGACAGTATAGGCACTGGTACTTGAACTGGGAGTCAACTGCATGCCACTGGGGGTCAGTGTCTTGCAATGCCTTCATATAGGCTTGGGGGTTGGAGCCAGGTTCTCTGATCCATGGCCTTCTATCCTGAGCATACATGAACTCCACTACCTTAGGAGATAGGGTTAATAATCTGCCTAGAATGAACACAGACAAGGGGTAGCAACCTCAAAACCTTAAGGCTCTTAGTGCTGTTTCACACAGGACGACTTACTTAGTCTGATGTAACTCTCCATCTGTCTTAATAGTACCACACATTCCATTTTCTTTATCTCCTTGTTCTAAAGTGCCATTATCTCATATATTACAAAAAGAAAAGGAAAGGATGACTATTGTCACGATGTATCAGTGGTGGCAGTACAGTACAGTAACCAAAAGTATGTGGTCTGGAGCCATATTGCTGATAGTTACCTCCAGTTCTACTACTTGATGGATGGCTGGATAATACTTCTTATGTCTTTTTTTTGGCAGCACTGGGGTCTTGGAAGCACTCAGGGCCTTATGCTTGCTAGGCAGTCTCTCTACCTAACTCTATCAGCTCCTTGGGTAATACGTCTTTGTACCTCAGTTTCTCCAGTGATAAACTGGGTATGTTAATACTGCCTATCTCTGGGGGATGTTCCTACACATTAAAAGATATGCATGAAGCTGTTAGAATGGGAAATCCACAAAGCCAGAACCTTCTGTATAGTCTCTCTTCAGTATCCAGCACACAGTTGTCATCCAATAAACACATATTAAGTAAATAAATGAATAAAAACTGATAGAACAATATCATCGGTGTGTTCTTGACTTCCACATGTATGCTCTTCCTAGAGCATTATTCTTACAAACTCGCTTATCTACCTATTATCTCTTTTAATTTTATCATAACCCAAATCACATACTTCATATGCTCAATATTAGATTTTTTACTTTTCCTAAACTGTGGATTTCTACCACTCTTTCTCCCTTTCAGTAAATAATAGCATTACTTCTCCAGGTACTCAAGTTAGAAAGTTAGGAGTTTCCTCCTCCCTTTTACTCAACATATGAGCATATACTATTGAATGGAGCTAGAATCCATCTCACTAGAGGAAATCACTATGCTCTTTAACCTGAAAATATTGCTGAAAAGCAATACTGCTTTTTCTTTTGTCCCATTTTCACCCAATCTGTTCTTCAAACGGCAGAAAGAGTGATCTTTAAGAGCATGAATTGGCATAAATTCATTCAGTTCCTCATTGCATTTAAAGTAAGATTAGTCTTCTCTATGTTGACCTGTTGACCAATCCCAGTTTGGGCTCTTTTCCCCTGTGGACACTGGGGTACAGTCACATCGACATTGACATATCAATAAATATCAGTGTTCATTAAGAAAATTTTTATAGTGAATTCACAATAGCCAAGTTATAGAAATAGCCAAGATTCCCCACTACTGACAAATGGATTAAGAAAATGTGGTATTTATACACAATGGAATTTTGTGCAGCCATGAAGAAGAATGAAATCTTATCATTCACAAGTAAATGGATAGAATTGGAGAACATCATTCTGAGTGAGGTTAGCCTGGCCCAAAAGACCAAAAATCATTTGTTCTCCCTCATATGTGGACATTAGATCAAGGGCAAACACAACAAGGGGGTTGGACTTTGAGCACATGATAAAGCACACAAGGGAGGTATGAGGATAGATAAGACACCTAAAAAACAAGATAGCATTTGTTGCCCTCAACACAGAGAAACTAAAGCAGATACCTTAAAAGCAACTGAGGCCAATAGGAGAAGGGGACCAGGAACTAGAGAAAAGGTTAGATAAAAAAGAATTAACCTAGAAGGTAACACACATGCACAGTAAATCAATGTGAGTCAACTCCCTGTATAGCTATCCTTATCTCAACTAGTAAAAACCTTTGGTCCTTCCTATTATTGCTTATACTCTCTCTACAACAAAATTAGAGATAAGGGCAAAATAGTTTCTGCCGAGTATGGGGGGGGGGAGGGAGGGGGTAGGGAGAGGGTAAGGGAGGGGGTGGGAGAAGGGGGGAGAAATAACCCAAACATTGTATGCACATATGAATAAAAAAAGAAAATTTTTATAGTGAAAATGATAAAGTTTATTAGAAAATGATTAAAATAGGGAGATATGAGGAAAAAAGGGGAAAAGCATTTCCTCTTTCTTGTGCAGGAAATGGGAGTAGAAACTCCTCATTAAGTAATTTTTACAAATGCTGCTTCCATACCTCACTCTTTTGAGATACTTCTTAGAAAACTAGCACCTAAGTGTTCTTGTTCAGGCTATGATCTTCATGTTCCTGTCTCTCATCTCTTCAGGGCTCTTTGCATAGTCACAGGCTCTGTGTAAGGCCTCATGCCTTATGATGCTGCAGTATCTGTGTGCCTGACCTATTATTAACCTTAGGCATCTTCTGCTCTATCTCATGAACAATGGTTAGGCTGTCCTTCCCCTTCCAAGTGGCCTACTTATTCCTTTTATTCCCTCTGGGTATAGGGTATTTCATTCCAGGCCTCTAAACTTCTTGTTCTATGTGCCTTCCATTACTAATGTTCACCAACATTCAGTGCTCTTTCTTCTCCTGCACACTTGAACAAAGGTGTGGCTCTGTGATCAGGTCTTCCAGGTATATGTGCTCGGGGATAACATGCATCACTTGTAGGCAGAAGAATTTAAGTCGGTACCAGATGTACCATATTGTCTTCCTCTACTGAATTGCTCAAGGAAAAATACATTTTGAGATGGAGACTTCATCAGCTTTTGTTCTTAGGCAGAGTACCAATACCAACCTGCTTTGGCCATACAATGTGAAGAAGAAATAAAACTTTTGTTCTTTCAAGCCAGTGAGATTTGAGGGGGTTTTGTTTCTGTAGCACAGAGTAACTTGTTCAGATGAATAGGATCTGGGAATGCTGCCCATTCTGGCCTTGAAGCTTTTCAATGGGCTTACATACCCTGTTGGGCACAGAAGTAAGTCTAAGAATCCTTTTCCTTTCAAGGACACTTATTCTGAATCCATGCCAGAGAGTGCACCATCACCTCATGTCTAGCCTGTCTCCTCTCCAAAGGTTGTATGGAAGCTCTATATTTCTAGGACAAGCTTTTACTAGATCACCTTGACTGGTGTCTGGATTTACGTATGGTCAAACATAAGAACTTTATCTTTATTTTTCTAGCCATCATGTAAATAATAGAAACAAGGACAAAAGCTGAAATGATCATTGGGAATTACAACCCCAACATTTTTTTGAAAATTTCCAAATTTGTATTGAAATATGGCCAACCTGCTATTATTTGGCTTGACAGCAGTGATAATGCTACATAATAACTAAAGGAAATTGAGGTACCTCATTGCAGCTCTAAAAGCTGCCCATGTTTTCAAGAAGATATCAATAATTTTTCCTGGCCAGAGCTCTATACAAGAATTTTCTGAACATGGAGCAGTGTATGATAACATCTAGTCCTCTATTTAGTTGGCTCTTGCTTGCCTACCACTTCAGGATCATGTTTCCTAACCTTTTTGTATGAAAGCCTCATTCCTGGATCACTAATACAGCAACATGTCAAAGCAGTTGCAAGGTCATTTGTTTATCACTTAGTTTTCTTACCCGACTTAAAAAAAATTCTTCCAAGTCCTCCTAGAGTTTGATTTCAGATTATGTCCAGATTTAAGATAAAAACTCAAAATGCTGCCTGTAAGCAATGGTACAGCTGTGGTGTTTTCTAGACATTGGTGATCTGTTTGTGGTCTAGCCACATCTCATCCTCAGCCCAGGCCAAGGTGGTAGTGAAGATTATGCTATGAGAGTGAAAGGCCTGTAAGAGGACCAGCTCCACAATGGCAGTCTCTTTACCCCTTGGCACTGACCCACTGACTGGACTCCCCCCTCATTGTGGTCCATAGGGACAAGGCCATGGAATCAGAAAGCAAAGGCAGGACAGGGCATGATTCCCATCTTTGTTTTATCTGAAAGGTACCATAGATCTTGTGGAAGTCACTGAGTTCAAGATACCACATAAAACCCAAAGAATTCTTATCTCCAGGGATCATCCCAAGAATCTGCCATTTGAAATGGTTTATGTCATTCTTATGGATAGGTATATTCTAGTCCATAAACAATGGATTGTTGGAAATGGCTTCAAACTCTGGCTTAACCACTTTGGGGTTATTTATTTTAGAGGAAGTTATTCAAATTCTCTAAATAACTTTTCCTGGTGACAATGCTATCTACTTCATCAAGTTGTGAATTAAAAAAAAATGAACCATATGTGATGGGAAGAACATGGTTCCTGGTATGTTGTAGTTGCACAATAATCCAAATATCAACCTTCATTCATTCAGACATTCCACAATTTTTTGAATGCTACCAATAAGAATGTTATCATCATCAATAGTACTAATACTACCAGTAGCACTCTGTAACAAACGCTATTTTACTTAATCTTCATTCTATCCCCCAATAAATGTTATAAATATGATCATTATAATTTTATAGATGTGGAAACTAAGGCATAGAAATGCTAAAATCTTCCCTAATTTTAAGTGCTGAAGCTAGAATTTGACTCTGAACTGTGAGAACCTGCTGACAGCCATAGTGCTCAGAGCTGAGTGTGTATATACCAGTCTAGGAGGCAGACAATAGACAATAAAAAAGGGACTACAAAGAGGAAAATGCTAAGGAAATGAACAGGGACTGAGAATGGCAAGTAGTAAATTGGGTGTATAATTGATTTTTTAGAAAGGAAGTCATCATTCCCAATAACGTGACATATATCCCGGAGGTAAGACTATCAGGGAGATGGAAACGCAAGTATTGGGAGGAGTGCACCAGCTCAAGGGCATAATAATGTACACTACGGTCTTAGTATTAGACAAAAGTTGGTATGTTGGGGATGAGTCAGTGTGGCTACACCTTAGCACCCGTGGGAAGGGATGGATCAAACTGAGATTGGAAGTGGAAAGAGATCAAAACATGAGGGATTTCATGGGCTTGCATACAGAATGCAAATTTTATTTCAAATGCAATGCGAAGCTTAATGACTTTAAACTAATTTATATTTTTTAAAAATTACTCTCACTGCTATTTGCAAATGGGGCAAAAGAAGAGAAGAGAAAGCAATTATGATATTATAGCAGTGGTCAGGTTAAAGGTGATAGTTATTTACTCTGGATGAGAAATCAGTCTAGCTCCATTCTGGAGGTTAAATCAACAAGATTTGTTCACATGGTGGGTAAAGGAGAGGAAAGGAATTAAAATGACTCCCAAGTTTCTGCCTTAAGTAACTAGAGAAATAATGAGACCATTTATTAAAATGGAGAAATTGTGGTAGAAATTCAGAGTTTAGAAAAAATCAATTCTATATCTGAACATACTGAACATGTGCCAGTTCAGTATGTTCAGAACACTTAGTTCTCAGAGAATAATGCTCTGAGAAGATACTAATATGGAAATCAAACACATAGGGAATATTTAAAACAGGGTAATCTTTAAACAATTTCAGCAAGGTCTTGGAGATCTGAGAGGGAGAGTAGAGTGAAAAATATGAAAGGATGAATGCTGAGTTCTGAGAATATTTCAGTTTCTCCAGCATCCTAGGGATAAACAAAGTTAGAGGACACAGGAAAAGACACAATATCAATCATACAGGTCTGTGAAAAATTGGAAATGTGCTCCAGAAATCAGGAGAGAAACCGTTGAAGCCATAGGGGATTGTCATTGGTCTGGAACCTGCTGGAAGGTGAAGGACTGATGGGAGCAGAAAAGCATGCAGGTAATTTGGAGAGCCCCATTGATCTTTAAAATAGCAGTGTCAGTGTAGTCATGAACAAAATTCAGCATAGAGCTGTCTGAAGAATGAATGAATAGAAGTAGAAAGATGAGGTTACAAAAATTTTGCCTCTTAGAAGGATGACACAAATGGGACAATAGTTGAAAGTATTGGGAGCTGTGAAAGTTCTTTCCCTTTGTCTGTTTTCTTTTCTTTTCCTATGATGGGAAGTACCAAAGCCTATTCATATGCTGCAGAACATGATCTAATAGGAATATTATAAGGATCCAGGAAGGAAATATAAAGAAAAAGAACAAGGCACTAAGGGAAGTTTTTAAGGTAACAGAGTTAACAGAGCTAACAAATTTGGGGTTCAGGGGATATTGGCCCTTAAGCAAAGAAGAGTCCTTCCTCTTTAGGACAGAAACTGCACAGAAGAAATTGTTAATGCGTGTTGATAGAGCTCCAGAACTGGCTATGTTATCAAGAGGAGATCTCTTTTTGAAGATTTCAAATTTTTCAGTGAAAAAAATACAATAGAGAAAGGAGGTTTGAAGTGGAAGAGATATAAAATAATCACTGATGAACAAACAAGAACAAGATCACCAAGAAATGAGCAGAACACTTAGTTAAGGTAGAAAGTCTATCTGAAGCTGATCATCACCAATGTGAAGAGACATCAACCTGCCCAGGTACAACAGTCCTCCATTATGCATGGGTGGTATGTTCTAAGACTCCCAATGAATGCCTGAAACTATAGGTGTTCCCCAACCCTATGCATAAGTACTGTGATAGCATGACAATTAGCAATTGAGATATAACCAAGATGGCTACTAAGTGATGATTGGGTAGTGTATGTAGTGTTTACACTGAACCAAGGAATGGTTATCATCCCATGAAGGACAGAGAAAGATGGCACAAGATTTCATTATGATACTCAGTACCATTGCATAATATACAAATTATTTTTTCTGGAAATCTCCATTTAAAATTTCAGACCACAGTTGACCGCAAATAACTGTAGTGAGTAAAACGATGAATAAGAGTTCACTGCTACACATGGTTTTTCTAAAATAATACTTGCTCATGGGCACAGGATTGACTGTGGTAGTTTTTAAAGTTCATCTGGATTTTTGGATTTGTAAAGGCATGTATGATGGAGGAAAATGACGTAGGAGATCAGAGAAGTCTGGATATGGAAGAAGCAGAGAAAAATGCTACCATAAGTAGGGGAAAATGAGTAAGAAGAATTGCCTTTGGACTTTTTAAACAGATCCTCCCAATAGGTTAAAACATTTTGGGCATATATTCTTTATACATTCTCACATAAGTGTTTTCTTATTAATATTTATATGTGTTGCAGTATTGTCAATCAAGAAAGGTGACTTTGGTAGGGTAGAAAGATTGGGAATATTCAAGATTGGAATCGGAAGATTCAAGGTAGGAAGAGACTCCACATTTGCCTGTGGTATCAAGGAAGAATTCAGAGAAATTAATCCTTGTCTTGATTTGGGAAAAAAGACAGTGTCAGCCAGATAGAAAGGGAGAATCAAAGTATTAAAGTGGAGACTCAGCATAGACAGACACTGGGACAAGAGAGGACATGGTATAAGTCAGTAATTCCTGAGTGCAGATTTTGAGAGCTGAATTAGGGAGAATGAGACCGAGGTAGGAAGGAGTGGCTACATCATGAAGAGAGTTGCAAGCCTTTTAAGGAAGCTGGGATTTATCTGGTATCTAATGGGTACCCAGGGGAACATTTTGAGCTGCTGTGTGTTATGCTTAGACTTGAACATGGAGGCAGTATTGAGATATGATTGGATGAGTTAGCCTGGAAGGGAGAAGGTGAATGAGGAAGCTCTGAAATAGTTTTGGTGAGATGTGCTGGGACACAAAGTAGGAAAAGTAAAATGTAGATAGAAAAGAATACAATATGGGAGGAAGAATAATAAGACATTGTTTGAATAGTTACTGAGTCAGGAAGAAAGATGAGTTCTCGATGGTCAGAGTTGGTACTATGTACATATGAAGCAAAGATAAGCAAAGGCAGAGAAGAGTGACTTACTTGGCAAGCATTGAGGCTAAAATGCCTGGAGGGGATTTGGGAGGTTACCTCTGAGGGTTTGGATTCCAAATGGAAAGATGCTATCATAAGCAAACACCTTTGACTTTTCCACTGGTGCTCCCAAAGGAGGAGAGAAGTTTCTATCACATCTGTATAGCAAGAATGTTCCTTAGTCTGCTGACCTGAATCAGACCACGTACCCTTCCAGAATCAAATATGGTGTTTGGAATATACTAATTTTTAAAAGACAACTGGCCATCCCTGAGGCTGAGTGGAAAAGTCTTACTTATACCCAGTTCCCAAAGGAAACGCTATCGAACATGTACTGTGTGAACTCTCAATTCTCAGGCACAGGAAGAGCAATTAATAAACCTATGCCAGCTCCCAATTATCACACAGACCTTGGCAGCACTATCAAGGAGATCTACCCTCATTTAGGTCATTAAGGAAAATGGAGGTGACATTTGCTTTTACTTCTTCATGGCAGAAAAGGAAGTTAGAGGCAAGGATAGCAGAAAAAAAAAATGTCCAAAAGTCAGAGATCACATTGCAAAGTTTAATTGGGCTCGTCTGGGGGAATTTCCCTCTCTTGTGATTCAGATATCATCTTGTTTTGGTGATAAAATGTCTTGTTTCTATGCAGAGAATTACATAACACTGTCTTAATCCATTGTATATAACTTTTACTATAATATTTTTACGTTCTTTCCAACAACTTTTGACAGCAAATAAAGGAAAGAGGTGTGTGTGTTGCAGAGGGTTACTGAACATAACTACTGTCCTTGTCATCACAGGTTCTGCCCAGCATGACTCAATTTTAGACACAAACGGGTCATATGACAGCTGTTTGAAGCTAGCTTTGGGAACTTGAAACGCTCACTTAACCTCTCTGCACCTCAATTTTCCCATCTAGGAAATGAAGGATAATAATACATTTGCTGCAGCCTCATTATTAGATTTAAATACTATAACATATGCAAAATACCCTGTAGCTTGTACTCTTTACCTGAACCAGACCAATCATTATTCTTAGGATTATAATTGTTATTATTAAGAACCAAGGGGAAAATAAACCAAAAGGAGCAGTCACAGGACCTTTTCTGGAAGCAAAGTTATAGTGGCCAGATTGCAAGCAAATGAAGCAGCAGGTGCCAGCCTTCTGAGCAGGTTGAACACATTGCCTCTCAGTCTTCTGGTTATATAGGACACAATCCATCAACTGATTCCATTAGGGATACAAGTGCCATAGTCACCAAAAACAGAAGGCAGAGAATTGTCTTTATCAGTAGCACAAACTGCAATTGGTTTATGGAACTAATAATAACTAAATTCCTACAAATGTGGAAAGCATTCTGCCCTGGGCATTTTCATGTTATGTCATTGAAGCCTCAAAGCAATTACATGAGGAGCTGCCTTATTTGCAGATAAGCAAACTTAGGCCCAGAATTCCCAAAGACACACCAGTCACAAAAGACAAGGATCAAATTTCTGACTCCAAACCCAGGCTCTTTCTGTTATGTAACTGTGCATCTTCTGCCGTGGTTCTCCAGGTCAGCAGCATAAGCGTCACTTGGGAACTTGCTAAAAATGCAAATTCTGGAACCTCACTCTTTACCTACTGGATCAGAAACTTGGGAACAGAGAAAAGCTTGGAGGAGGAATAGTTAGCAAAAGGAGATTTTGAGTTGGGTGGGCAGGGCTCAGGCAGGTAGAGAAAGATAAGATTGGAGGATCTTTCCAAAAGGAACAAAAATGAATGGAAGTAGAGGTAAGAAAGAAACTTCGTTTGGGAAACAGTGAGACGCAGGGAGATTGGTGCTCCCAGCCTGGTAAGGAGGTGGAATTTAAATTAGCAGAGAAGGCCACAGTGGTATTGGGAGTTTCTCTTGTTCTCTAGACCCTGTGAATGGTCAAGAACCTGGTCTGTCCAGAAAACAGCCTTACAACATTACATAAATCTGGCAGAGCACTGGTGGCTCACACCTGTAATGCTATCTATTCAAAAGGCAGAGATCACAAGAATCAAGGTTCAAAACCAACCCTGGCAAACAGCAAGACCCTGTCTCAAAAATATCCAACACGAGTTGGGCCCCGGTGGCTCACACCTATAATTCTAGCTACTCAGGAGGCAGAGACCAGGAGGATAGAGGTTTGAAGCCAGCCTAGGCAAATAGTTTGTGAGACCCTATCTTGAAAAAAGTCATCACAAAAAGAGGGCTGGTGGAGTGGCTCAAGGTGAAGGCCCTGAGTTCAAGTGCCAATACCATAAAAAAAGAACATGCCCAACACAAAATAGAGCTATTGGAGTGGCTCAAGTGTAGAGTGCCTACCTAGAAAGTGTGAGGCACTGAGTTCAAACATCAACACCACACACAAAAAACTTGCACAAACTGTCTCCCTCAAGGAGCACCAAGAAGGAAATCCTAGGTCTCTGTAATCTGACCTCTAACTCACCCCAGCCCCATGATCTTTCACAGTGCAGAAGGAAGTAAGAATCAAGAAACACATGCAGTCCTTGCCTTGATACAAAATCATCAAAATAGGTTGTGTATGTTCTCCATCCATCTATCCTTGCATCCTCCATCTTCACTTCATCAGTCCATCTCAGGCTTTGCTTCATAAATAATTTGAGAAGCCTCATTATGCATTTCCCTTGTTCTTGTTTGTGCCTCTCTCTGTTCCTGACACTGTAAATCAGCCTTATCTGCCAATCCGTAGAGCAAATCATGAACACTACTTAGCCATCTCTGTCTGCCCCTCATTCCTTGGCTTCCTAACACTTTCACTTCAGTCTTTACCTGTGCCCCGATCCCTGTTCTGAGCATTCAGCTCCATGATCCTCTCTAGGATCCTGGCTTTGGTTCCTTTGTCTTGCTTCTGCTGGCTGCGCTCCATGGCATCCAAGAACCACCTCCATTTATTCTTAAAAGTACTCCTTTAGTTCTGCTGGGAACACTGTTTCTGGTGTTTCCTGCAGTTGTAGGGAAGATATCTGGACTTTTGTCCTGAGTCCCGCATCCAAATCTGCACTTGACCAGCTGCTCATAGGATTAATAAATTTTGACAGTGATAACGCCTCTGGTTTGAATATCAGATTTGCTTATGGCAAAGCTGCCATCTGCTCTAGTTTCTGTTCTTAGCCTCATTTCAATTCCTTTTTCCTGCTGTGACTCTAGTGTTAGGGCCTGACCTATCTTTTTCTTCTCAAGGTATAATTTGTCTTCCTTCCTAGATTCTCCCTGGGGAACAAGCTGATCTTGTCCCTTCTTTGCTTTGGGCTTCAACACGTCTCTCCCAGAGTGTGCCCTGATTCATAGTCCATACTAGGACAGGGCACTAGAATAAAATAGGTATGGGGATTGAGGGTAAGTCTGAAAATAGGCTTTTTTTTTTTCCCCTTCCCTGACCTTTAAATCTGTAAAGACATAGAGGCCTAAATCAGAGATAATCTATGGCATGGACTAGACTTGGAGATATTACTACAAACGTATTTTCTACATAATGATGCTGAAAGAAAGTGCATGATCAATACATTTGAGGGCCTCTTTCTTTTTTTTCCTGAGAGGTGATCTTGATTGTAATTGGAAAGCACTATATAAAAGAGGAGCTATTTATTTCAGAATATCTTTAAATTAGTTAAGGTATTGGAGATAGTTTGTTGTAATTCCTGCTAGTCCAGCAGCCCATGTGAAATCAATTATAATCTTTTGCTAGTAGGAAATTTTAAAACAGGTGAGGCCTATTTAATGAGTATAATTAGGATACAAGGTTGCAATGATAGAAACTGTCAGTAATCATAATCATCACAATTGTGATGGCTAATTCTAATTGAGCACTTACTATGTTGCTTATCACTCTACTACCATCAATCCAACGAATTTCCACACTCTTGTTTGGAAAAGGGGTTGAAGTTGTGATGGAGAATAGGCAGCACAGCCTGATTGAGGGGTTTGGACATAAAAAGTTGGCTGGCCACACAGCAGGGCCCTTTCAGAGTGAAACTTCCCTCACATTTTAACTAATGTTGAGAGCCTGGCCGTCAGCCCATAGGCTCATGAAAACACTCCCACACATGTATCAAAGTTGATTGCATTTGGAAATGCTGATTCCAGCTAAACAAACAAAAAATAAAGAACAAAAAAATTTCAAAAGACAGATAAGTAAATCAGAATCACTACTTAGCCATTTGCAGTAAGAAATAGCTGTCAAGCAAAATAGCCATTTGTATCAGCCTGCCCGGGACATTCCCTCCTTGTAGGCAACTGGGTAGGAAAGCCAAATGATAATTAGGAAGAGTCCTGGTGAGCCAGGGGAATCAGGGACTCACATCAGGCTATGTTAGCCAATCACATTAATTTCCAGATGGAGCCAGTCCTTCCAGATGGGCTGGGGTCAGCCAAACATTGATAGGATTTATCCTGCCAAAATTTGCATCTCCTACTGTCTGTTTGCTGCATTCAATTGTGGACTGTTCTGATTATTTAAATACAAACAGTTAATTTCATTCTATCTCTGTAAACAAGAATGCCTCATGTACCTGGTCCCATCCATGTGTTAAACTGAGGTTCAAAGACCAACTCTAGCCTGTACTCTAACTTTGTACTACCCACAAACTAAGAATATGTTCCAGGTTTAAAAAGGTTGAAGAAATTCATGTAATAATATTTTATGCTGTGAAAATTACACAAAATTCAAATTTCAGTGTCTAAAAACAAGGTCTTCCTGGAACACAGGCATGTCCATCCATTCATTTACATATTTTCTGCTGCTACTTTTGAGTTACAGTGGCAAAGGAATAGCTGTGGCTGTATAGTGGACCTTAATTCCAACCACTACATGGCATTTTATGACCATAAAATGTTGATTAAAATCTGGAGCTAGACCTTATACAAACAAAAATGTCTCTTCAAAAATGAAGAACAGGAAAGTAAAACAAGTCCTGCCTGGCTGGCATTAGTGGGAGGGGGGAGGATGTAGAGAAAGGACGTAGGAGGATGAATGTAGTGGAACTATTATGTACTTGTGTATAAAAACAGAAAAGTGAGACCTATTTAAACGTTTGTAGGAATGGGGGCAAGGGAGTAAAGGAGAATGATGGAGGGAGTGAATTCAACTATGATGTATTATAAGAATTTTGGTAAATGTCACCCCCAGTACAATAATAATTTTTAAAAAGGTAAAAAATCTGGAGCTAGAATATAAAATCCTTGATCGTAATTAATAACAGGTGTCACTTATTGAGCAGTTACTATGTGCTGGGACACTACTTTTACTTCAAAATTACCAGTGTGATGTTTCATTATGCCTATTTTTAGGGAGGAGGAAAGTACGCCTGATAGATTGTAACTTTCCCCAGGTTTACCTCTTGATTATTGGCAGAGGTGAACTTGAAGCCGGGCTGCCTAACTCCAACACCTGTGTTTCCTCTTCCCCATCACACTGCCACTGCACATTAAATAAATCCAAAGGGTATTAGGAAGGTCCAACCCATTTTCTGGGAAATCTATATATTCAAAAAATCAGGCTTCTTTTTGTAAAAGATTGCTGTTTATTGGCATCTTCAAAGCAATCCCAACAAATTCATAGCTAGGCATTTTCTGCATTAAGGGTGACAGGACCAAATGTTATAAGACACTAGGCAGATGATGCAAGCAGTGGTATAGAACACATGGATAAAAAATCATATGGGCCTCTTTGTTTAGTTTTCCACTTCATTGTTTCATTTTTATACAGGTAAGGATATAGAGAATATTATTTCAGAAATATAACACAAGCAATAACACAAGCATTAAGCATGAGGTAAATGCAGATTTCACATTCTGTCTGAAAGAGACAGATGCTACTCAGATACAGCCAAATATTGTCACCTAGGGATTGGGGCCATAGTTCCCAGGTCTCCTGATTTTTCAAGTGAAGTAATAGATCCAAACTTTTTGTCCACTAAATTATCTGAATTTAAGACACTGTGCAAGACACATACACACACACACACACACAAAGACATGTACCTTCAGGACAAATATAACCCACAAGCTGCAAGGCTGTGACCGTCAGGCTGAATCTGGAAGCCAGCGCCTCTGCCTCTGCAGACCACATTGCTCTTGCAGATGGAGGTGTGGTAAGAGAGTTCCTGCCAGAGTCTCCATCTACACAGACAGGTCCTTTGTTCTCCCTAGAGATATCTAGGGATAGAGGCAATAAAAATCACATATGAGGCTTTAATTATCCAAATGGCCCTTTTAGCACCAAATTCCTTCATAACAGTTGTATCTAACAGGCTTTTGATCTCTCTAGGGGTACCATCTCCTGATTAAAAGTCTTTTCTGCCTTTTTAAATTCCTCAGACAGTTTTTACGCTCTATGCCAACTAATTTGGCTGGCTTTCTCCACTGCCTTCTCAAGCCTGTTGGGAGTACACCAAACCGAGGAACAGCAGGTTCGCTGATTTGTGCTCTCACTTTGCTAGATGTCTGCATCCCCACCAGGCATTTGATACAGCCTGGCCTGGAACACAAACCCAGTCTCACTTTTGACTTGTCCGAAAGTCACAGAACAAACCCAAGTGTTCATTTCCTCCTCTCAATTGCTTAAAATATTTTAACAAAAAACAGTAAACCAGTTTGAGCTGAAACAAATATATTTTTCATAGATATTGAATCGAAATTGAAAGTATCTTGAATCCTCAACCCAAACTCAGCCAAAATTTCATTTATTTTGGAATGCTGATCTGAATGTGTTTTGAGAGGGGAACCTTTCAAAAATCCACCATGGAGATCTAGAAGTTTCTGTCAGATTTCTCTCCTCCAGTTCCTAAACACAAGCTCAGCTGGTTTTGGGTGAGATAGGATACAATAATTACAACAAATTGTGTATATACACACTCACAAGAATGTTGCACATTCCTTGCTGACCTTTGGGCAGAACTTAGTTGGCACTGACTCCTGGATACCTGGTACAGAGTAGATATTCTATCTATGTCCATGGAATAAATCATGGATGAATTTCAAGAGACTTTCTCTTCTGCTGGTGCTTATTACACTTAAGCTCCCCATCAAATCATAAAAAAACCTCAAGGACAAATCATAAAATGTCTCAGTTTCCCTAAGAAGTTCGTATTTTTATAAGCAACTATTCTTTTCCAGAGAATGAAACAAGCCTCTTGCAGTAACTAGTCCCCTTCTTATAACTTGGTTTCTAAAACAGAAAAAAAACATATTCCAAACACATGGAGACTAACCAAATGAGAAAGTTATGCTCATTTTAACCCCCCCAAATTATTTCTTAACTTTAGCTGCACATAGTAAAGGTATAAAAATAATTTTAGAGAAAAAAGTCCTTTTGCCCTTGGATTGTTAAAACTGTGGCAATTGTTACAAATGCCACTAAAAGCCAAGAACAGAGGCCAAGGTGTGGCGAACTATTGCAACACACCTTGTTATAGGCTGAATATGTGAAAAGAGAGATAAAGAAAGGTAAGAGCCCAGGTGCACTTGGAATTAGGTTTCTGGATCTAGACCTCATTCAACAGTCCAGCTCTGGAGTCACCAGCACAAAGTACTGTGATCACCCTAGCTTTGCAATCCCTACATCTTATTAACCACAGAGCTACTGATTTCAAAATGGAAGCAGACATACAATAAGTGTAATTCAGCTAAAAGACTTGGATGGACAAATATCTCAAGCATGCTCTCCCAGGCAACCTTCCTTACCTTGTGTAATTCCATTCTCACTTCTATTTTCACAAGAAATCAGGGCTAACAGAGAGAACATGATCAAAAGACAAGATATTCTCCATCTCAATAAATGATGCCTTTTGCCTACCAGTTAAACAAACTAGCATCCTAGAAGTCATTCTTTGGCACCTTCCTATCCCCAGTTGCTTATATACAGCTAAACAGCTCTGGAGTTCATTCACTTCCCTGTATTTTCTTGCTACTGTTCCATTCCCAATCCTGACTATAAGCGTCTTTCACTCTACTACTGAAACGGTCCAAAACTTGGCCTTTGACATCTCTGTTATCCTTCCATAGCATGTCATGTTCTGGTTTAAAATATTTCAATGACTTCCTCTTGCTCAAGATACAGAATAAGCTCTACATTTCTCCAGTCCACTTCTTCCTCTGACCCATCTCTCTACTCTCTAGCCTCACCATTTTCCCTGGATTTCAAGAAAATTCAGCACAGGGCCTTTGCACAATGGAAATCATTCCTCCCCACCCTAATATTCACCTAACTAATTCTTTCTCACTTTCCAGAATAAATTTGAGTATTGCTTCTTCAAACAAGATGTTCTTGACACTTTTCATCCTTCTGTCAAGACCCCAGTATATGACTCATGGTATTCTTTGCTTTACCACATCTTTTCGCAGCTCTGCTCTTCATTGGTAAGATAGAAATGATACTGAAGCTCATCTATCATGAGTAAATTAAGACATGTGCGAAGAACATAGAAAGATCCTGGCACACAGGAAAATAAATGCATGTGATGAATGAACTGTCATTATTAAACACTACTATTTTTAGTAGTAATTGTAGTGGTAGGATGGGTGGGCTTGTGTTAGGAGCTAATAACATGAACTAGACCAGATTGCCTAGGTTTTAGTCTGCATTTTACTAGCCACATGAATTTTCTAAGTTTTCATACCTTCTCAGGGTCTCTGTTTCCTTATTTATAAAATGGGCAAAGCACTTAAGTACCTACATCATAGAATCCTGAAGATTAAAGGAGTGAACATATAAGCAGTGCATAGAGCAGTGCCCAGCACATAGAGTCTGAGCATTACTCTTTAGTTACATGGCTTCTCACGATAGGCAGGGCTCCTTAAACACTGGGACCTGACTTGGGAAACTCAGTTTTTGTAGGGCTCTCAAAGATGAGGCATCAAGCATTTATTAATTGTGACATTTCAATGATTACACATTTAACTGTATCACTATTAGTCTGCCAATTCTTGGAGGGAATTGAACAAAGATTTATCACCAACATTTTATTGAATCATGTACCAGGTCACTTTTGCTTCTTTATTAAACCAAATGAATCCCACTGCACTATGGTGTGTACTTGGTTTAAAAGCCAGAGCAAATCCCCTTCAAAAGAAAGTGAAGCCTGGCCTAAAGTTTGTCCTGCCATTCCTCTGTCCCCAGGCTTGACACTGAGCATCATCCCAAGATGATTTCCCAAAACTCCTAGTTGAGGTTGGGTTGTGGGATCCCCAGCCTAATGATTATTCACCTGTGGGCATGTCAGTTTGAGTTCCCAATTCCAGATATTTTAGCTCCAACCCAGGTATTAACTCACTCAGAGATGGCCACTTCTTGTGATAAAATTATTTTGACCAGGTACATATAAGATCAAAATATAAATTGGATTATGTCTTATTACATTATAATAGGGAATATTAGGTGTTTTGTAATGCCCTTTCTTGTCAACAGTAGTAGTAACAATAAAAATATCTGTTTTTTATTGAGCACTTACTATATGTGGTGTTTACTATGTAGAATATAATTTAATTTATTCCATAGAAGAAAAAAGTAAAACTAGGATAACTTAAATAATGACCTTGAGGGCATTATACAAGCCTATCTTTTCAGTAGCTAAGACAGAAAATCAATATAGGCGTGTTTTGGAAAGGAGAGCTTTGGATGTAGGGGGGTATAGGTTCGCCAACAAACAAATAGTCTACAGCTATTCATGAAGAAATGCTGTGGGAATCAGACTCTGGGACAAAACTCAAAGACCCTCCATACTACCAGGGGGCATGAACACATGCTTTCCCCACTTATTCCCGCCTGTCATTGACTTTCTTCTGCAGGGAGAGGACAGTGAGATGGATGCCAATAGTCTCACCTCTAACTGGAATCCTACAGAGAAAATCTCTGAAGGAATAGTATAGGTCATATGTCTATTTGTTGGGCCTGTTACAGAAGATATTGTACAATGGTGAGTGGGGAAAAGGTTGACCAAAAGAACTCTGGGGAATTCATTTCCTGACAAAAGGAGATGGAAAATGCATGTAACACACAAAAACAGTGCATTTAGCATGTACTCCATTTGCACAGTGTGTGACAATGTCAACAGACCCATCCACCTGCTCTTGCTCAAATCCTGCTGCTGTTCTACTTATCACATGACCTTCCATTTCCCCACAGGGGAACAGGCTCTCAATGAGCCATTGTCATTTAGCCATTGTTTTGATGTAAACTCATAGGCATATCTTGGATGTAAATGAGTTGAGAGGTACTGGTGTATACCAGGTCCTAGAAAGTTATATTATGAAAAATAGTTGATGAACATTTCTGATTATGTTTTGTGTTTAATAGTTCTTTTTGTAAATAATTATTTGAATGAAAGAGAAGGACTGAAGCTCTGCATTTGAAGCTTACAATGCTTTGAGTCATGCTACCTACCCTTTTTTTACTTCCCAGAAACAGGCTTTCCTGTGTCCACTATCCACTATTTCCACCATCAGGACTTCAAGTACCATAACAGAAATGAGAGACTGAATCACCCTTCAAGCACAGCTCTCACTTTTTCCTGCAAATGTGTTTGTCTCAAGGGAATAAAAATATCTATGAAAAGAAAGACTTTGAGTTCTGTGTTGACTCATTCTCTGGCCCAGGAGTCCCTTTGACTAAATGTTATTCACTGTCAAAGTTGACTTGAATGGAGGCTAAAAAAAGTCCTCTATGGAAACCATTTCCAATTAGGTAACCCGTTCTTTGAATATGAGGAACTAAAAGCTCAGCAATCGCCTAATCATATCAGTAACCCAGACCTGGTGCTAGTTTTCTTGGTGCATGGCCTCTTTAGAGTTGGCTTGGATAGGTGGTCACTTTGTATAGACAGTCTCATTAGATGGACACAGAGGAACAATCACAAATCATGGACCAGTTTGCAAGAGCTGATTTAAGAATGTTGGAACAAACGACTTTTTTTTAAAAAAGACAAAGACAGTACTATTCCAGGCAAGTGATGTGTGGATATGTTTAAAACTAAACACTTTAACTGATTAGGTTATATACACAAGGGCAATCCAACTGAAGTTCACTTATGCCCTGAGCACAACACCTGAGGCTTAGGGTTCATTTCAGCATGCAGTTTATTTCCCATGATTCTTGGCAGTGAATGTAACATTTGGCAAGACAAGTGGAATTAAAATAAACATAAGCACTCTTTCAGAGATGAAGGGTCTTCATCATCTTCAAGACAGCCTTAGATTTTTGTCTCTGATGACTCATTGTTTGTGCCATAATAGAGCACTGTGGAAAGCCAAAAAACATGATCAAGTGTTTTCCGGATATCCAAGAAATGGTAAGTGTTTTCTTTCAGTCACAGCTTTGGTAATGCCAGTTTGTCCCTAATTCTTGACCTGAAGAGTCCTGTGCAATCTATATGTCCTCAGTGATGTGAGGGCAAGTGTAATGCTACTTGTTAGCTATTTAACCTTCAGATATAACTTAAACACTCCATGCTTCAGTTTTCTCATCTATCAAAAAGCAGGATCAATTATAGTGACCTCATGGAGCCATAAGCAAGGATGAAAAGAGATTCAATGTGCACAGGCATCTGACAATTACTCTATCCTATAACTAGCACAGTAATATTAAATAGTACCTTTATCAATTTATAAATATGAGATCTTATAATGATGACTTATGTGAATTACAAATAATGAGTTCATTGAACTAGTGGTTTTTTTTCTTTTTATTAATGTTCATTAGTTGTACAAAGGAGTTTCACTGTGATAGTTCTACACATGTATATAATGTACTTTGATCAAATTCATCCCCTTGATTACTCTTTCTTATCCCTCCTCCCCTGCTTTTTAAGACAATGTCAGTGGGTTTTTATTAGTATATTTTTATATATGGGTATGAGGTATTTCAATCATATTAATCCCCCATTAAAGATGTAGATTCCATATATGAGAGAAAATATGTACTACTTGTCCTTCAAAGTCTGGCTTTTTTCACTTAACGTGATGATTTCCAGTTTCAAATGATTTCCTGCAAATGACAGAATTTCATTCTTCTTTATGGATGACTAATACTCATTGCATATTTGTACCATACTTTCTTTATCCATTTACCATTTGATGGACACAGGTTGATTCCATAGTTTGGCTATCATGAATAGTACTTCTATAAACATGAGTGTATTATTATTGTATGCAGACATATTTCTTCAGATAGATACCCAGTAGTAATTCTACTTTTAGATTTTTTGAGGACCCTCCACACTGATTTCCACAGTGGCTGCTCTACCAACCGTGTATAAAGATTGCTTTCTTCCCACATCCTCACAAAGGTTTGCTGTTGTTTGTTCTCTTGATGGTAGCCATTTTGACTGGGGTGAGATGGTCTCAGTGTAGTTTTGACTTGCATTTCCTTTATGGCTAAGGTTCTTGAATATTTCTTCATGTGTTTATTGGCCATTTGCACTTAACTTGAGAACTGTATCAATTCATGTGCACATTTGTTAATTGGATTGTTCATAATTTTCATGTTTCATTTTTGGAGCTCTTTATGTATTCTGGATAGTAATCCTTTATTTGATGAATAGCTGGCAAAGATCTTCTCCCATTCTGTAGGTTATCTCTCAGTTCTAGTAATTGTTTCATTTGCTGTGCAGAAGCTTGTCAATTCTTGCTCTTCTTTCCTATTCAGAAAAGTGTAACCTATGCCTATATGTTCAAGAGTCTTCCCTATGTTTTCTTCAAGTGTTTCAAAGCTTCAGATCTTAAATTAAGGTCATCGGTCCATTTTGAATTAGTTTTTGTATAGGATGAGGAACAAGGATCTAGTTTCAGCCTGTTACATGTGGATATCCAGTTTTCCCAATACCATTTTTGTTACCTATGTTGAGATTCAGGTGGCTGTAGTTGTGTGGGCTTATTTCTGGATCTTTTATTCTATTCCATTGGTTTACATGTTTTTGTGCCAGTACCATGGTGTTTTTGTTACTATGGCTCTGTATTATAATTTGAAGTCAGGCATTGTGATAGTTTAGGTATTGCTCTTTTTACTCAGGATAGCTTTGGCTATTCAGGGTCTTTCATGCTTCCATAAGAATTTTAAGATTGAATTTTCTATTTCTGTGAAAAATAACATTGGAATTTTTATAGGGATTGCATTGACTCTGTCAATTGCTTTTGGCAATATAGTCAATTTCACTATACTAATTCTGTTGAACCATAAACATGGGAAGTCTTTCCATATTCTAGTGTCTTCTTCACTTTCTTTCTTCAATGTTTTATTGGTTTCTTGGAGAGGTCTTTCACTGCCTTTGTTAGTTTCATTCTTAGGCATTTAACATTTTTAAGACTGCTGTGAATCAGATTGTTTTCTTAAATTCTTTTTCAGCCTGTTCATTATTGGTGGATAGAAAAATCTAATGATTTTTGCATGGCTAGTTTGTCAAAAGTGTTTATCAGATCTAAGAGTTTTTTGGTGGATTCCTTAGGATCTTTTAATTTTAGAACAATATCATCTGTAAATAGGAATAATCTGATTTCTTTCTTTCATATTATAGCCATTTTCTTTCTCTTGCCTCAATGTTCTGACTAGGAATTTGAGCACAATATTAAATAAGAGGGGGACAGTGGACAGATACCCTTGTCTTATTCCTGATTTTGGAGGAAATAGCTTCATTTTTCTCCTTTTTAATATGATGTTGGCTATAGCTTTATCAGATATAGTCTTTATTATGTTGAGGTACATTCCTACTATTCTTAGTTTCTTCAGGGCTTTTATGATGAAAGGATGTTGAATTTTATAAAGGCTTATTCGGAGTCTGTTGAGATGATTGTGTGATTTTTGTCCTTAATTTTGTTTATGTTCTGTATTACATTTATTGATTTGCATATGTCAAACCATCCTTGCATCCCTGGAATGAAAACAACTTCATCATGGTGTATTATCTTTTAAATGTGCTGTTGAATTTGGTTTGCAAGTATTTTATTGAGAACTTTTACACCTGTGTTTATTAAGGAAATTGATCTGGAAATTTTTTGTTGTTTTTGTGTCTTGTGTTTGTTATTAGTGTAATACTACCGTCATGTAATGAGATTGGTAACATTCCTTCCTTTTCTATTTCGAGGAATAGGTTGAGTAGCATTGGTGTTAGTTCTTCTTCAAAATTCTGAGAGAATTCAGTATTGGCTCTATTTGGTCCTGAGTTTTTCTTTATTGGGAGACTCTTTATTACTGCTTCAATTTCATTGTTTGTTGCAGATCTGTTTAGGTGGTGTATATCTTCCTGGTTCAATTATGGTAGATCATTTGCAACTAGAAATTTATCCATTTCCTCTAGATTTTCTAGCTTATTGGAATATAACTTTTCAAAGTATTCCCTAATGATCTTCTGAATTTCATTGGTATTTGTTGTGATACCACTTTTTCATCTCTAATTTTATTAATTTTGATCTTTTCCCTCTTTCTTTTGGTTAATTTGGCTAAGGCTTTTCAATCTTATTTGCCTTTTCAAAGAACTAAATTTTGTTTAATTGATTCTTTGTACTTTTTGCCCTGATCTTATTTCTTTCTGTCTACTGTTTTTGGGTTTGGTCCTGAATTAGTGTTTTCAAGGGACTTGAAATAATGCCTGCTAATTCTTCTCTATCATCTTCTTCTTTTTCTTCTCCTTTCTTCCTAGAAAAGTTTAACTCCTTGTATTTTTATGTATTCCAATACTTAATGCCATCTGATCACTCATGTGCACATGCCTGTCATTCATTTGAATAGGTGAGCCCATCTAGAGACCTGCAGTCTTGCCTGGGCATAGAAAAGCAGAAGTTATCAAGGTATATTCCAAGAAACTTACCCATACTTTCCCATTTACCCTTGCCTTCTTTAGATACTAATATCTGTCAGAGTTATGTATAGTCTTGGAAAACATAGATCCATTTGGTCAGTATGTTCCCACAATTACAATGTCTGTTGCCTGACCTAATTGGATAAAACATCATTGTTAACACTTTAGCCAGCTTTTCCTTCAAGCAGTAACATACACATAAAAATTGTGTTTCCAGACATCCTCTTTGTCTGGAAGAAGTTGTTCCTTTCTTTATCTTCTTTTGGAATTGTCCTATTAGCATGGTTAGGTCAGTAGAAGTCCCACATGGAAAGAATGGTGAATTGCCTTTTTCACTATCACATTCCCCATGTCTAAATTATATATCAGACAGTGAAAGTATAGTTGATGAATGAATAAGTGGATTTTTTTCTGGGCTTCCTGTATAAGCCAGGTTGCACCCTTTGGGTATCCTAAGATCTTCACTTCCTCAGGTCACTTTGCCCATGAAGATTTAAATAAAATTGTCTCAAACTATCACAAAACAAGCACACCATTTAACTCTCTGAAAAACAGATTGCTAATGAGTTAATACTTTCTCCTTCCCTCTCTGACCTTAGTTTCCTGTCTGTACTGAGATTTTTCTAATGTGCCTTTCGTTTTTTGCATAACATTTTTCTATACTCTCTCCTCACCTCAAAACTAGATACCCTACTATTATTTAAGCTCTTTGAAGTGTTTTTGGCCTAAGAGTGTGTTTAGGAAATTTACTAAAGGTTTATAACAATGGAAAGGGACTCCAACTCCAGCTCACACAACAAGTTAGTAACAATTGAACACAAGACATTCCTGGCTTAAGAGATTTAGTCAGTCTTGTTAGCAGTGTTCAAACCTCCCACTGATATTCTGAGCTCTTCTCTCTCCTTAAATCCCTCTCCTTTTTTCTCAAGCTCATTTGTCTTCACTTCCATATTCTGGTAAATGTGTTTTAACTATCTGTGTGTAATCTCCTAGTACTCTCATCTTTCTCACGTAAGCTTGCCTTTCCCTTCACAGAAGCCAGGGTCTCCATGAAAGAAATTGTGTGGTTGACTAAAAATTCTCCTTTCCTTTCTTCAAACATTTCTAATGCTTCCTGTTAGAATTTTAGTCATTGCAAGCATTTCTTAGTTATCTCTTGCTATTTTAATATGACTTATGTCATAGATACTGAGTAATCTTCATCTCTTTCAGTAAAGAGAGACAGTTTTTATGTTTATCCCATTCTGCTTTTTGTGCAGTGTCTAGTGATATCCCATCCAACTTTGCAAATGAGGAAGTCTAATCTTCTCTGGATTTCCCTTGAAGTTCAAACTGAAAATGTTCTTCCAAGGTAACTGCTTGGAAGTTACTTATATGACCCTGGGTTCTTTTCTTGGACATTTAGTCAAGTCTATTTAGTGCCTTTTCTAGTTTTTTTCTGGTGAGACTCCATTCTTTCATTTCTAACTCCTAATTCTTTCCAACTTTTTAAGGCATTTCTCCTGATATTAATATTTTCCCACCTACCACCCACATTGGTTTCTTACTATCTATCCATTTATAACATGATAATCTCTCAATTTATCCATACATTTCTCTTTTATTAATGCATGCCAGCTCCATTTTTATACTTTACACTCATATGGTAGCCATTGTTCCTAAACCAAAGAAATGCAGTTGCAATACATTACAAGAATAAGCTTAAATAATTAATTCAAACATTTACTGTGAACCACAGTATGCTTTAGGGTAAGCCCTGTGTAGATTCATACCAAAATTAAACATAAATCATGACTCCAGTTTCTATAGGAGACAAAATGTGTGGTGAGAAAAATCAAACACAAATTGGATACTGGTAAAAATTCTAGGTAGGTACAAGTAAAGTACTATAGAAATAAATTAAAAGGTTTTGGATTTTCTAAATGACCTCCTCTCCCCGTGGACTTAATCTTTGGATGAGTCACTTCTTGCTAGGATTCCTGTGTCTAACGATGTAATTAAGAAAAGGAAAACCTCTTGATGTTTCTGAATCTCTCCATTTTTTTGACTGTCAAAGAAACATTATCTTCTCCAGAGATTACATCAGCACAGAAGATGGAAAAAACATTTGACTTGGCTTAAAAAAATCCCTAGGTACAAATTCTGTGTTTGTTACTAGATAGAAACATGACAAACATAGCTATATACTAATTATCTTCCTTAACTCCTTGTAAGCCATCTGCATGATGATAACAATAGCAGATTTTTGTGATCAAACTAATTAAGTGAAAATATTTCAAAAGGAATTTAGAATTTGCTGCATTATTAATCTAGTTATATGGAAAATTTTTTAACATAAATGATAAAATAAAATTCCAGCCTTAAAAAGTTAAGAACTGTGAAAATATGGGAGAGAGGGTCATGATTCTGCCCATTTATAATGGCTTCCTTAAGATTTGCTTACATTTATCATTAGGGACAATTTCCTGTTGTGTATACAGTTTTATCTTTTCCTTTTTTTGCCAGAGATGCATGGAGCATTTATCTTTCTAAGAATATCCAGTGTACATAGTGATTTGCTCATTTTTAGGCATTGCATGAAGACCCCTTTATGTTAGAAGTAGAGTTGCTTTTATGAAAGACACAGACTGTAGAAAGTAAAGCCAAAAAGAAGTAATCAACATATAATAAACTAAGAAGTGATAATAAGTTTTGTCCCTACAAAATGAATATTTTCCTCTTAAAGTTCATGTTCTTCTATCCAACACACTCTTGTGTTTCTAAGTGGCTAAGGTTTTTTGACACATAATATGTTTTTATATTAATCAATTGACTAGCCATTTGGAGACAGCAGGGCATAATTTTGTACCTTATATCCTTAGAAACAGTTATACAATCCCCAAATCTTAAATTCTCAGTCTAATCATTGTCTTTTACATCTAGAAAAAGTATCAAGTATTTTTCAGGTTCATTGTAATTTGATTTCATACTTACAAGCCAGAAAGTTATTTTTTTCTACTGTAAATGTACTAAAGGAAAAGAGGATTTTATAACTTCTCCCTCTGGCTTATTCAAATATTTAATAAAGAAACTTTCCTTTTATTACTAATTTTATTTTTGCCATTTTCTTTTATATTAAAATCATAACTGAAGACAGAGAATAATAGGCTACCATTGTCTTTGAAATAGTATGTAATGCATACACAGATAACTAATTTATTCAGTGTTTTTATTCTTCATACTCTTTTTTAGTCTTCCCTCAAACTCAGGATGAAACTCACCCTTACTACAATTTACCCTCTCTACTCTTTTCCCTGATCAGGTAGGTGTATGTGAAATCTGTGAACATCCACTATAAAGTACTAATTTCAATATCATATAGCCTCAGCCCTACTCTTTGCCTTTCTGAAGCAGATATGATAAGGCACTTAGCATCATTCTGGTGTGCATGCATGTACTCATGTGTGTGCATGGCACATGCACATATGTGAGTAGTCAACTCTTTCCCACTTCATAAAAATGGACCAATGGTACTATTTCTGGTAGTGGTAGCATAGTGTGGAGAGAGGGAAAGGGAAGAGATTCTCTTCTTATACAGAAATTATAAACTGAAAAAATTATTAAATTAAAAGAAAAATTAAAGGGCTCAGGGAATTGACCAAAGGTAGGCAACAAGTTAAAGGGGTTTTATTGTGAATAATTTATGCTTCATTGGTTAAAAATGGATTGTGGCCTTACGCTGTGACCATTCGTATCCCTCCTACTCACAGATAACGTAAGCCTTTGGCTTTATAAAACAGAGAGTAGGCTGAGTTAAGAGTTGCAGAGCAACTAAAATTTAACAGAAAGATTTTAGAAATGAGATCCAAGAGGCACATCAAAAAACAGATAATAAATGTTGCATGTATGCCTGGTTAGCTACGTAAGTCTATGTGAGAGCCAGAGAACCTAGCAAGCTTGGAGAGACAGTAAAACGTTTTTTGCCTTTGAATGTGTTCTTTACATTTAGCAAGGCTAACATTATAAAGACTGACAATATCGTCTGTTGACAAGGTGTGGAGTAACTGGAACCTTCACTGGGAATCTCAAGTAATACAGCAACTTCAGAAAACATGTTGGCAGTTCGGATGATACATATGATACATTCTAAGAACGTTCGTAAATACTCCAATGTAGCCCCACCTAGCACAACAATAATGAAAAAGTAAAAAGTAAACATACCCTATAACCCAAGAACTCCATTTCTCAAGAAGTATGAAACCTGCATTTGCTAAACAACTTTATGAAAATGTTTATAGCAGCATTACCCATAAGAAATCCCAAACTGAAATGACCACAGTTGTCCATGAAATGTTGAATGGACAAAAAAAAGTCACCTATTCATATAGAGAATTTATCATCCACAATAAGGAACAAACTAAAATACAAAAAACAGAGGTAAATCTAAAAGTCCTCATGCTAAGTGGAGGAAGCCAAGGCACAAAAATCTACACTCCCTATGATTCTATGTATATGAAATTCTAGAAAAGGAGCAATGATAGTAAGTGGAAACACACTAGTGGTTCCCAAGTGAGTGGCTGTGATCGCTTTTCAAGAGTACCAGGGAACTTTTCAGGGTGATGGGAATGATGTTAAACTTGATAACTCTGATATTTGCATGACTATATGCTTCTATATACAAAGTAGACTTAAAATGGGTGAATTTTGTTGTATGAAGATTATGCCTCTATAAAATTATAAAAATGCATTAAAATCCTTTTTGTGTTATCTAGTAATTTCTACGAATGAACGGAATTGTCTAGAGACTTCTATTAATTGATAAGTTCCATTTCTTAATTTTAAAATTACTATCTATTATTCAGATGCTGTTTATGCATCTCAATTTCTGTTTTAGACTCTAGGAGTCTGCATTGCATGGGACTACTACATGCATCTAAAATATTTTTATTAATATTACATATTGTGAATTTAATTTATTAAATAAAATCATTGACATAATCTGGTTATGAGTTTCTATCTTTCTGATTTTTTCTTTTGTATTTTATAAGCATCATCACCCTCACCTACATTATAAGACATATTTGTAAAGAAACACCCACCCTATATTTGTATCTAATACTTTTTCAGTCATTATATGATAGCATTTGTCTAGCATTCTTTAATTTGTTTCACTCAATTTCCAATAGAATCCCTATGGGCACTCAAGAAATGATGATAATGTGTACCCACAACTAAAACTGAAGTTGACAGTCAACATATTGTCAGACTACAGGGAACATTTTCACTAATTAAAAAGGTATGAAACAGAAATGAGCATTATAATATAAAAGAGAGATTGACATATGGTTTTCACTTAAAGGAAAGTAAATAAATTCTTGCCTTGAGAATAAAGAATATAAAAATTCTCACCCAACATCTTTGCTGTGGATCCAAAACCCAGGCCTTTTTTATCCAATAATAAGACAACCAATTCTCTGCTGCAGTAAGTTCCTATTTTGAAGCAATGAGACTCTGCCCCCACCCTCCAAAATTCTTCTTAGTCAAGTAGCCTCAAAGATCGCAACACCTAAAAAATGAGCTATACAAAATAGGTGGAACATTATGATCTTCTAAAAAGAAATGCTACAATATATCTTGCATTAAGGATTTATATTTTTACAAATATGTGTGTGTGTGTGTGTGTGTGTGTGTGTGTGTATGGATATATACTCCATCAATAGTTTTTGTTTTTCAAAAAGGAGGAAAAAATTTGGTTTTTAAAATCATTTCTATTTTTGGGGGAGGCAGAGACAGAAGGACCAGGAGTTCCAGAAAAGCCCAGGCAAAGTTAGTGAGATGCTGTCTCAAAAATAAAATAAAAGTAATGGTCGGTAGGCATACTCAAGTGGTACAGTGCTTACCCGGCAAGTGTAAGGCCCTGAGTCCAATACTCAGTACTGACAAAAAAAATAGGTAAAGAGAAATCCAAGCCACAGAACCTAACAATTGGAAAGCACATGATCCACCTCATTATTTTAAAGACTTGGAAGAAAAATGATTTCATGAATAAAATAAGTTTCTTTAAAAAAACAAATATGAAGCAAGAAAGATGAAATGGAAAGAGAAATACAAAGGGAATGGATAGTACAAGGAAATTAGAGAAGAAACCCAATACCTCCCACAGAGTGGGAGAAAATATTTGCCAGTTATATATCAGACAAAGGGCTGATAGCCAGAATATAAAAGGAATTAAGAAACTAAACTTTCCCAAAATCAATGAACCAATAAAGAAATGGGCAACTGAACTAAACAGAACTTTCTCAAAAGAAGAAATTCAAATAGCCAAAAGGAAACCCAATACCTGAATTTAAAATTCCACTCAAATATAAACTTTGAAATTCAGAGTCTCAAATTAGGGATATAAAAGGTCAAATTTATATTATGCTGTGTCACAAATTGTGTTATGACTTAGGGGGAAAACAATAAAAAGAAAGAAAAAAGCTAAAAATGACAGTAGTGGAAGAGTAACGACTAGAAATCCAATCTAAGAATTATGAATGCCTTCAGAAATAATCACAGCAATTAGAAGCAAAAACCCAAATACATAACTGAATAACTCTCTGGATGAAAGTATAACTGAGTATGCAGATAAAGAAAAGAAAAGGTATACCATGCGTACCCTAGAAAAAATTGAATTGTGACGAATAAATATCCTACCACATCTCAAAAATAAATTTGAAAAAATAAGAATAAGACATTGACAACACTCCAGAATAATTAAACTGCAAAAGAAAACAACTTGAAAATACCAAAGCTGATTCAAATTCTGAGCAAGAATTGTTAATGGAGATCCAAAATATTACATTCCTTTGGAAGATAGTTTGGCAATTTCTTACAGAGTTAAGCAATCCAATCATCATAGTTCTCAGTATTTGCATGACTGATTTGAAAATTTATGTCCACACTAAACTGCTCATAGGAATACTTACAGAAGATTTATCCATAATTACCAAAGGCTGAAGAAACAAAGAAGTCTTTAACAGAAACATGTATAAAGTGGAATATTTTTTAGCAACTAAAAAGAAATGAGTAATCAAGCCACAAAAAGACATGGATAATCATTAAATGCAGATTGCTAAGCAAAAGAAGTCAGACTTCTAAGTCTATATATTATATGATTCAAATTATAATTATATGACCTTCTGGAAAAGATAGTTATAGTGACAGTAAAAAGATTTGCAGTTCCCAGAATTCTGGAAGGAGAGGGAAGGAAGGAATAGGTGAGGCACAGTAGACATTTTAGGGTGACAAAACGGTTCTCTATGATACTGTAATATACTATTAATCTATCAAAACCCATTGAACTTTGCAGCAGAAATGATGTACTTTAACGTACAAAAAAAAAAATCACATGAAATGACAGATATTCCCAAGAATGCAGAATGTGACAAAACAGTATCTAATACAGATGTAGGAAGCAACCTAACTGAAGGAAGCAGAGAGAAAAGGTTCTGAATTAAGCAACTTTGGGAATGAATTAAATCTATAAGATTGAAAACAAACTAACCTGAGCATGTCCACTGTACTTGGTTGATGGTTGATTCTCAAAGGCTATATGTTAACAATTCTAATAACACCATATATGTGTATTAGAATTTAACAGCGGAGTGAGTGGAGAACAGGAGGTGGGTGTTAGGGCAAACATCAGAGCAGGCTCCTCAGAACCAGACCCCGCCCCTCCCATGTGGCTTACTGGAAATTCCCACCCGAGCCCAAAGGACATTGGTCTTTAGCCATTATCACCAAAGACCAAGGGCAGCTGAGCAGATGAATGACCTAACCACAGCTTATCTTCCTTAGGTGCCTAGCAATGGCATTCCCTAGCAAGAATTCCACAAGAAAATTTTCCCACCCAGCGGCCTTCCTGGTACTTTTCCACCAGCTCCCCCTCTATATCGCCCCAGTCTGTAAGCAGCAGTGGGTTCTAGCTTCTGATAGAGACCCACTTCCACAGGCTCTCTTTCCCAGATAAAGCCCATGCTGACATTGAGCCATCTCCTTGTCTGTCTCTCCATGCCTTTTCAGTCTAATAGTGAGAACAGCTTTCTCACCGCTAGAGTGGAAAATCACAGATAAGTAACAGGAGAAGGCAAGAATAATCCATGCAGTAATGGGTAGAAGTTGGAGACAACAGTAAGAACTCAGGTTTAGTTTAATATTGATATAGATGGTTGTAAATAGGAATATTTATAGATATGTACACTTAGATGGCTTAGTGTGCCGACATATGTTTCCTTGCTTTGTCAGTTGAGAGACCATAGAAACAAAAACACCCCAGTAGCAAAGATCATGCTTAACATCTAGGTTTTGTTTTCTCTATAGAGAAAAGGATGAGTCTATGACAGGGTCTAGAATTGTACAAGATGATCTCAGAATATTTGTAGTATTAAAAACTAAGAAAAATTCCAAAAAAAAAGGAAAGAAGGAAGGAAGAGAGAGAGGAAGAAAGTGAGGGAGGGAGGGAGGGACGCAAAGGGAAAGCATTAGAATCTCTGAAGCTACTTGATTGACATTGAGGAGCAGAGGATAATGTCGCACTACTTCAAAATAATAACTTACTGTAGCAAAGAAATAGGTGTCTTGATTGGCTATGAAAGGTCTGGGATTCTGATCTACAGCAAAAGTGTTTGGAGAGAATTTTTATATTCTTCATTCTTTAAGCAAGAACATTTATTTTTCCTTACCTTGCATAACACATTTCTTTTATGCCACTTAAATAGTAAATATTATAGACTGGATTTTCACTAAAGGTAAAAGGTCACCTATCAGAAAATAACTTTCAAAATAGTGGAAGGAAAATAGATATTCCATATGAAAAGCAAAAGTGAATAAACAGGAAAATTAAAATAAGAATATAGGTTTACAAAATTATATCCAAACACACTATAAGGCAATAATTGTAAATTTTCTTAATAGAAGATAACCCATCATGTTTTTTATGTATAAACAGCATATAAATAAAACACAAAATGGTACAGCATTTGAAAGAAAAAGCTATCATGCAATTCCAGTTAAAGCCAGGGATAGACATAGTACTATCAAAAGAAAAAGAATTAAAGGCATTTTTCTGAGAGGATAGAACCTAATTTGCATTGGCGAAAGGAAAGTATAAGAGTAATACTATGAGAAACACATCAGTAACATTTAGGAAACATAGAAAGAAAAAATTTAGAATATGGAAAAACAAATCTTTTTAATTAAAGGAAAATTTTCTATAGAGTTACCAACTTTTGATAGATTAAGACAGCAAGCAAGAAAAGGAAAAGTGTGACTACTATTGGGGCATTTGTTTCATGCCAAGGTCTATGCATAGTGCTTTGCCTTCATTGTCTCCACCGAAGATATTTGTATATGTATGATTAGTCTCTGCTTGCAAATGATGATATTGATTCTCAGTGATGTTTAATGAAGACAAGAACATTTCCACACCATGAGCACAGCAGGACCCAAATGTAATAGTGGCTGGCTAGACTTCAAAGACTGCACATTTGATTCCAATGCTTTGTTCATATGTCAGATAATAATGTGAGCTTGTCTGTTCCTACCAATGGCATCCTTCAAAGTCTGAATTTAGGAGAAATTGCAAACTATGTAATTCAGTTGCTTTAATGTTAATTATATTAAACATATTTCTGCACCACACAGAAAAAACATTCTTAGTTTATTAAATTTAAGCATATAAAATTTAATCCACCAAAGAAGAAAATTTTTTAGGAACATCCTAGAATTTGAGGGCACAAAAATCTAATGAAAATAAATCACATAAAGAAGTTTATGATGTAGCCAGCTTGAAGTTGAAAATTAAATTCCTAGTTTTAAATATTTCTATCATTATTTAAAAGAAATAGAGCAAATCTATTAGCAATTTTACTGAAAAGTTAAAAGTAATGGCAAAGTCAGATGAAAGTGGAATAAAGAAAATTACCGTAAGAACTAATTTATTGGAAAATATAAAAACAATAATTAGTAATTTGAGACAAAACAGCAATGAGTAATTTGCTAAGTGATTAGGAGGAAACAGAAAGCATTTATGAGTCTATAATAATCAATGTTTTGCTCATGTATTCACACAAAATTGGGCTGCCAAACATTATTGATAAAATGTGTCCACGTCATAGGAAAATACACATTCTCCAAACTAAGTGAACTAGAAAACAGAAAGAGACCAAAAGCTGAGAAAGGAATAAAAAAATATTCTGAAGTATGGAGCTAGGAAGGGTTGTAAGAAGAGACATTGAGGGAGGATGAGCAGTAAATACCAAAATACAATTTCACAGGAGGAATAAGCCCCAAGGTTCCATAGCTCAGTAGGGTGACTATAGTTTACAACAATTTATTAAAAATCTCATAAAGAACTAGAAGAAAGGGCTTTAAGGCTTCCCAGCATAAAGAAATGATCAAGTTTTAAGGAGAAGCAGATACTAATTTCCTCAATCCAATCATTTCATGTTGTATACATCCATAGAATTACTACACTGTACATCATAAATACAAACAAACGTGTCAATTAAAACACATTGGAAGCAGTAACCAATCATGTTTCAAGTCTATCTAGAACAAATAAAAGAAACACTCTAGAAGAAAAATGCCCCAAATACCAAGCTTTTGAAGTGAATTTATTTACCCTCTTCTAAGACAGGTTTTTATGAACTATCCCACATGGACGTAAACTGTTTCAAATGCATTCAAACATAGACATAAAATTATTCCCAAATCCTTTAACAACTATAGTAGCAATAATCTATTTGTTATTTAGTTTTATTTTGCAGTGCTTCACATATGCTTAGACATGTGCTCTACCACTCAACTAAACCCCTCGCCCCAAAATAATGTATTTAGAATCTAGAAATAAAATTTTAAAAGAATATGAAAGAACATGTAAACATTTACTAAAGGACACAAAAGGAAACTCGAATAGAGTGGTATACCATGCTCTTAAGTATTGAAAACATATTGATTTCTTGTAAGTTAATAGGTTTAATGTCAGTTCATTCACGTCTCAACAGATTTCTAAAA